>NC_140923.1:16100430-16193389 GCF_045865225.1 Trachurus japonicus
CTCTTTGGGACTTGGCATTATGGTAACATAAGGACAGACAGGCTTCCCGTTTGATATCTGTGTGGAACAAAAACAAAACGTTTTACTGATTTCACCACACATATTTTTTGTCAAACAGCTGCTGCTCAACTGACTGTTTTCTTTATGATTTTGGTCATTAGGCAAGCTGTGCTTAGGCGAAATTAAGTCTTACCGTTTAGAAGGTGTTCGTGGTTTTGGTCTGTCTTTAGGCTGTGACATCTGTAATATACAGAGAGTCTCAGAAGCAAATTCCTCACAAGCACAAATAAACATCCGATTGACCTATAAAATAAACATGGTATACACAAAGAAGCTACTACTGATCATTCTTTTTAATTGACAGCAAAAATAAAACCTTACAACTGGACAGTCATGATCTTCAGTTATAGGTTTCTTTACTGTGAATGAGGTCAACTCAAAGTCAAGTGGATTTATTCTTACGGGGTGGAGACGTCCACATGGTCCTGATTTCATCGTACATTTCCGTCTTTTTCTGTGCCCTGCACTTCCATCAACTGCCTGCACAAAATGAGGAGAAATGAAGAAACATTTGAGGAAACCACCTAAGTAAAAACTTCTCCCAGTGACCACCAGTTTCTTACCAGAGCTGGTTGTTGTTGTTGCTGTTGCTGTTGTTGGTCGTCTGCTTCCAGAGCTGCTACTGATGCAGCATCAGTAGAAGTGAAGACGGTGAAGAGCAGGAAAACCTGCAGACACAACAGGACCAGCAGCAAACCTTTGTCCATGGCTGATGAACTGAGGATTTTGATCCAGCTGTGAAACACACGCAGCTTTATATACTGGATTACTGACAAACAACCTCTACGTGGAAAAAGATAAGGAAAAGGAGTTTATTTTGCTTACTCCAAAAAATCTGGTTTAATCACAACATTAACTCTCTGTATATGTGACTTGTATCTCTACTTCCTTCCCATGAAGACCCTCCTCAGTTATTTTCTTATCACATCAGAAAAATAGGTCAGCTAAGCATTAAAGGGATAGTTCATCTCTCATGAGTGGGGTTACTTGAGGAACAAATGCCTATTAAAGCAGAAGTAAGCAATATTTTTGTGTTAATATAAGTCTTAAATAGTTACCTTCCCACAGCAATCACTTACATAGAGTGTTTGGTCTGAAACACGGGTCTCTCAGTCACTCTGCTCTGCTCTGAGCCGAGGAGAAAACTTTCCTCGTATCCTACAAGTTTTATCCAATGAGGAGAGAGAACGGCATGCAGGGCTGTGTGTGCAGCCAAGGGATGCGCCTGAATGTGGTGACGTAGGGACGAGGACCAATAGATCCATGACGAGGGCGGGGGCTGCTAACTCCATCGGCTGACAAGACGTTATGGTGCGTTCAAGGCAACCTGTAACTCGTGTTTTTCCGACCTGTGAAGTCGTACCAGTTCGATCTGGTACGAGTTCACGGGTCGGAAGTTACGAGTGGCCGTTATAGTGACTTTCACAGGTAAAACAGGTCGGAAAAACACGAGTGGGTTGCCTGGAACGCTACAAAGTCGTAAGTCGTGACTTGAAGCTGTAATTTACGGTTTCAAAAGCCTACCTGGAACGCAGCATTAGCCAAAACGACCGGATCGCTTACTTCTGCTTTAAGTATACGATCTGCAGTAGAAAGGTGTCTGCCCCCCCTCCCCCGGCGAAAAATCAATACATGGAGCGGTGGATAACGTTACGTTACGACGTGCAGAGACAAGAGCTGGGTCACCGGGGCGGCGGCCAAGCTCTACACTGATGTTGCAAAGTTGTTTTTTTTCACTATGAGACGCCAGGTGGAAAGCAGAGAGGTTTACCGCGGGCTGGTTAAATTCTTTTTAGGAGATAAATGCTGGTCTCATTGATGAAATCTAACAATTGTGGCGGTCTTTAATAGATTATGGTACAGTATTACTGACAGACGACATCTTGACGATGCTATCACTACTGTTTTAAGTTGTAATGTAATGTTATATTAACTACATGGTAGGAAGATACTCTCCTTCTGCGATTTACTATTAAATACCCATCAGCAATAGTTGGGAGTAAAAATTTGTTTATCATAGTAAAAACAGACATACAAAGTCTGTAGCTATGTGCTTGCAGTATTTTAGTTTTCTTTCCCGTTTATTTCTTTGTTCGTTAGTTATAGTAGCACAAACAGGTGGAGGAATATTAATGAAACCATCAGCACTCATTGGTGATATTTAGAAAATTTTATGAAACAAACAACACAATCTGATATTTCTGATTTCTGATATTTCATGACTAGCTGGTCAATTATATTGACCTTAATTGAAGCTACTGTATGTAACACATTTGCACAGTAGCCTATATAAAGACTTGTCATCCTCAATGCAGTGATGGATTATTTTCCAAAGTGCCATAAAATGTACAATAAACAGAGCAACATTGTTGAAGAGACGATGTTGTTGCTGCAGGTTTTCTTGTCTGTCTTCACTGCTCTGGTCTGACTTGTTCATGTTCCTCTCATCACTGACAGAAAGAGAGAGCGTAAAATCAGAGAGGTGGAGGCCAGGAATACGTACTGTATTTCAATATGAATCTGATGGATCAAACATAGTCAATCAATGTTTAATGTATATGTTAATATTTAAAGCAGAAGTAAGCGATCTGGTCGTTTTGGCTAACTTCTTGTCAGCCGATGGAGTTAGCAGTCCCCGCCCTCGTCATGGATCTATTGGTCCTCGTCCCTACGTCACCACATTCACGCGCATCCCTTGGCTGCACACACAGAGAGGACCGCCCCTTTATGCCGTTCTCTCTCCTCATTGGATAAAGGTTGTAGGATACAAGGAAAGTTTTCTCCTCGGCTTACAGCAGAGCAAAGTGACTGACAGACCCGTGTTTCGGACCAAACACTCTATAAGTGATTGCTGTCGGAAGATATAACTATTTAAGACTTATATTAACACAAACATTCCGCTTACTTCTGCTTTAACTCCAAAACATGAAGCACATTATACATTGCAGATTTTCTTTAGTATTCAGATTACCTTGTGTTTCATATACAAGTATAAACTCCTGTGAAAGAAGAAACAAATGATTATTGATTGATATCAGTGTGTCATCAACACAAAACAAACTGACTGATATCAACCAACATGTATATTCACTTATTTTACTGCAAATGAAAAATCATCAGAATTCAAGTAAATGTGCTCTAAATGAAATAATAACCTGCGCGCAGAAAACATTTTGGGGGACCGCGTCCTTTCTTATTGTCCCTCTTTCATCCAGTATTCCAAGTAGTTCTCTGAACCAAAAACAAAATCAGTATAAATATACATTTGATTTTAAATCCTTCTGCACAGAAACTACTTTATTTCTTTACTCTACTGCTCTAATGTCAACAATGTCTATTCAATGCACTGACTCTAAATTCCATTGTTGGAGCTTAAATACACGTCTGAGACGGACTCATGTTTTCATTCATCAATAATTAAAGTCAGAGGTTCAAAGAGGTTCACATACCGTCGTAGTTCTGACCATAAACGGCGATTTGGCTGCGTTATTCTCATAACTCGCCACGAAGGAAACGCTGGTCGGCTCGACCAGCATTTCCGCCACCACTAATAACAACAAAATAACGACAGAGACAGAACGATATATTTATCGAAAATGGACCCATTAACAAGTGTGGGTAGCGGAGATTCATCCACATTAACGTGAGACTTTTTTTATAACCGAATAGAAACTCCTCGTTGTCCCTTTAAACAGCCGGAAATAATAAGTTTAAATCTTGACTTTGAAAAGTAAGTTTGATTTTGTCGTTATTCTCAAACACGGTAAAGATAGAAATTCGTCTCTGTGTTAGTTATTAGGTTATCGTCGAAATAAAGGCATGTAGTGTGGGCTACAGCACGGCAGTTGTAACATGAGTTGAGTTGACTCGTTAACAAAAACAACAACGTTACCTGGATTTTGATTTTATCGGTTACAGCTGCAACAAGGAGCAACATGGAGGCCAGCCTGTCCAGACCATAGACTGTAAAAAGAATGGACGTAGCACCCGTGACGTCACCCATTGGTTTGGGGGAGTCTGTTTTGTGCCGCTACTACGGGGGTTTGAACCACGCCATGTTGGATTCTACTTACCATATTTGGAGAGGTGCGGCCGTTGGCCGGCCGAGAGCCCGCCCACTGGCCTCGAAGCAGCGGTCTCCGGACCTGTCACTCAACGTTTCTGCGCCCTAATTGGCCAGAACTTTAAACCTAATAATAGTAAAACAGTAGAGTTTAAAAAAAATTCACCCCCCTCAGAGTGCGGGGGTAGAAACTATCGGGTGAGACCAAAAAAATAAAATGTACCAGGCTGTAAATATGTTTTTTTAAGCTGTAAAGTCGGCTATTTTAACATGGGGCTCCAATAGACAAGCCTCGATGCAGAGGGCGGACTCCCAAAACACAGTGAAGACCTTCTTGGAGCTGAATTTCGTGTAGTAACGGTAGTCCTCATCAGTGACACAGAACTTAGAAATCAGTGGCTGCTGATTCTTCAGTGTCAGCTGCCGGATTTTGTGTTCCAGTGTTACCACTTGCACCTTCAACTGCTGAATCATCCTAGCAGCACTGTCCATTTCACCTTTAGAGGACAAAAGAGCATACGCCTTATTTGGTTCACTTATCTGTTTTCAGTTTGTACTCATAACTGGATGATATCAATGAGCTTAACAGAAACTCTTCACTTTTATGAGGTGAAGAAACACAATATTTAGAGAGGTAATGCGATGATAGCATGAAGATAATGATATGATTTACACATATCTCAGTTTTCTGTAAGAAATAACAAATAGGCCCAAGTTTTTAAATACTGACCAGGAGAGGGTTGCCAGGTTCCGAATGGGGTACATCCTCTGTGCTAGTCTTTGGGACAGGCATCTCAGTGTCATCTCTCTCTGCAAGGCGTTTTCTTGCACGCTGATATGGTGACTCCCGAGTTTGTGAGCCTCTTCCTACAATAACAAATATGTTGATTAAATAATTTCTGTCTATTCAATGAAGAATTAAAAAAAAAGTCTTCACATGTCATCTGTCTTTCTTGAGCTTTAAGCATTCATGAATGGAGTCACACACATACATCTGCATGAACAGGTGACTAAATGTTCTTGTCGGAACGACTTACGACACCAAAGTTATCTGGGTGAGTTAATGATCATATTTTATGCTAGAAATAAGGTCCAGATTGTATAAACAAACAAACAAACAAAAAACGGTAACTCCACTTTAACACAGCCCTCTTACCTTTGCCCCAGTCATTCCACAGGAATCTAGATGGCACTGCTCCTTTCTTCAGCTTGCTTCGCCCACTGGCAGAAACATATTTGTCATCTTTACATGAGGAACCACAATCACAGACATCATCTGGCTTCATCCTCACCATCATCATTTACACCAGTCTATTGCTTTAGTTTACTGATGTTGTTACACAAGATCAAGTGAAGGAAATTGGGGGGAAATGTATCGTCCGTCTCATCTCCCAGGGAGGCAGTCCTGACCTGCAGCCCGGATAAGAGCTTTTTTTCAAAACAAAAGTCTTCACAGGAAACAGAAGTAGCCTAACAGTTACTGAATCATCCATGAACGTGATGTAAGCCAGCGGAGGATCATCAGATGGGTATCCCTTCTTCAGACGTATGTGTACAAAAAGTCACTGTTCTTTGTCTTTGTCAGTTCAAGTCCCCGTCAGTCTATACATTAGAGACGGCGCTGTTGGTGGTGGTGGCGCAGGAGTAGCGGTCGCTCAGGTCCGATTTGGATTGGTGTAAGGATGGGTGCTTACGGGCCGAGCCCTTGGAGCTGGCGTTGGATATGCGGGTGAAGGCGGGGGAGGCGGGCTGATCTGATGTGAAGTGCTGACTGCAGATATAAGTGCTCCCACGAAGGATGGTAAAAGTTGGCCCCTCATCTCTCCTTATTGCCCTCACCCAACAGGCACGAAGCCCAGCATCAGATGGGAAGTCGTGGAAGCTAAGATGGGGGAAATTCTTCCTATTGTTGGAACAGCCTGGGACACTGCAGTAGCAGTGTGCCATAGTATGCTGGACACAAGAAAAACAGGGAGAGGGAAAAAAGATTAATTACATCGACATCAGATTTCTAATAGGTGGACAGCATCGCGTTATCATATTCACTCTAACGTTACAGCTTAAGTTGCTGCTTGTTAGCCATAGATCTATGTTAGCCTGCCGCTTAGCATGCATCTTGACGTTATTTTGCACCTCAAGGCTGCTAATTACATCAACTGCAACGATCGCTAACGATACCGAGAAAAATGAAGATGACATATCCATCACTTTCCGGAGAACGACGCTGGGTGTCGCCATGACACTCCATTCATTACATTTTAGATTAACGTTAGCTGGGCTAACCGTTAGCCGTTAGCAGTGTCTTAAATAACTCAATAAACAGCCCATGAAAAAAAATTTTTTTTCCATCGGATATCTTTGTTACAACATGACTGAGCTAACTGGAGTAGTTTCATGTTGTGTCCGACAACGGGAGGGTTTTAACAGCTGACGTCCTGATGCTGGTTTGCTGCTGCTGTTAGCTGTCAGCAGCAGCAAAGCTAACAACTACGACAACCATGACTAGTTGCAGAGGCGTGCACACAGAAGTGGTGGTGTTTGTTTGGTAATTCGTTTTGTAGACTTGACAAACATCAGATTAGTCAGGGTGGTTTTGGCAGCCCGGAGCCCCCACATTTGGTGCCTACCGGTGGCTAGCGCTACCAGTTAGCCGCTCGCTAGAATGCTACTATGGGGTTGAAAACCGACTTCCGTTGTGGTGTGACGCAATTGATCATGGGAAAATAAAGTGGGGGATACTACGACAAGTGAAATATTAGTCTCAATCTTACCTTTAGAAAATAAACTTAATTTTGTTGAGTGCTGTCCTGTGTTTCCGCAACTTCAGTTGAAAGGTCGCAAACCGGATGTAGCGGTTACCCTGCTTCGCTCCAACACGGAAGTTGTGTGACGTCACTGTGAAAAGCAATAGTATAAAGCTGCAGTACCGGAGTAACCGTAGCTGTAGGACCGCAGGTCTAGGACCGCAGCTGTAGGACCCGTTCGATTTACGTCACAGCGCCCCGACACCCCCAACGTTCGGAAGTTGCTGCGTTACTATGGAAACGGTCACCGCTTTGACCGTTATATTATTCCGCTTTGAATTTTATATTACAAGTACACATTTTGAGTTTGAGTTAGGCAACGAAGAAAGGAGTTGGTTAAGTTTTGTAAAAAGATCAGGTAGAGTGTAGAGACAGGCCAGATCAGTTTGAGTGAGAAGTGTAATTGTGTTTAGGCAATGAATAAAGGAGCTGATTAAACAACAGAAAAATAATTCCAGCAGTCGATTTCCAGACCGTTGCTAGGTAAGACAGGCCATTGCTAGGGACGCCGCTCTGATCAGAGGACAGCAGAGGAGAACTATATGTACGGGATAATGCCCGACGAGGTGTCCATTATCAGAAATTAATGGACGACGCGGAGGCGTGAACCGTCCGACGCGAAGCGGAGGACGGTTGCTTCCGCGAAGTCCATTAATCTCTGATAATCGGACACCTCGAAGGGCATTATCCCGCTTATACCATGGTCACTTACGAGAAAAATACATATTAAATCATTCACTCATGATTTAATGTTGTTTTTACCGTTAAAATCATACGTCGACTCGTCTTTAACATAAGCGGCTGAGCGGACTATTTAATAACTCTCGTCGGCGATCAAAGAAAAAAAAGAGGGACCCGCTGTGACCGCAGCGGCGTGCAGCCAGTGACTCTGCCACAGCCTGATAGTTGATCAGTGAAGGGAGGTGAGGTGACGGCTTAAATGTTACGTGACACAAAGTTTTTCAGAGGTCCAGTGCTTCTTACCGCTGGTGTGTTTACAGACTCCAGTGCCGTGATGCGCTGAAAAAAAGTTGTTTTCGTCCGAGTGTCCGTTGCCGTGGTTACCAACAAGCGTTTGAGCCAGCGCAGTAATATTTAGAACGTAATCAGGCTATTTTACCGGAACATCTTTATGGGTGTCCATTATCACTTTTTAATGGACACCCAGCAGCCAATCAGAATCGAGGATTCACCCAGACCATGGTATAATTAAGCAATATCATGACAGGCCGTGGTATATGCTCATTATACCACGGCTAAGGGGCGTTGTTCGGCCCGACCTACATATTATCCAATAAAATAGCCTCACTGTGAAAAAAATAGTCCCACCTCTCCAGACGTTAGCTCCAAATTAGCTCTGCATCTCGTCTTTTCCTCCGCTTTTTTTCAGGTTAATGTCACTGCTCAATCCACTCTACCGTTGTTAACCCTCCCCGGAGGTGAAAGTTCACCTTAAACATGTGAAGTCAACTACTTTAGTCCGTTTTTTAACATCGTAAAAACATCAGCTGTCTTTGGCTACGGACTGCAACAGTCCGTTGTCATGGATCCTACATGACAACAACTTCCATTCATACCAGTCATACGTGCCTGACGCGGAGTGATAGCCTATGCTGTGATAAGGTTTTAGAATAGTAGCCGTGGTATATGCTCAACCACGGTTAACAACCAATCAGATTGCGGGATTTCACCTTTCCGTTTTATAATTACCTTTTATACCATGGTCTGGGTGAATCCTCGATTCTGATTGGCTGCTGGGTGTCCATTAAAAAGTGATAATGGACACCCATAAAGATGTTCCGGTAAAATTGCCTGATTACGTTCTAAATATTGGCTCAAACGCTTGTTAGTAACCACGGCAACGGACACTCGGACCAAAACAACTTTTTTTCAGCGCATCACGGCACGGAGTCTGTAAACACACCAGCGGTAAGAAGTGCACTGGACCTCTGAAAAACTTTGTGTCACGTAACATTTAAGCCGTCACCTCACCTCCCTTCACTGATCAACTATCAGGCTGTGGCAGAGTCACTGACTGTAACGTTACGCTGCGGTCACAGCGGGTCCCTCTTTTTTTCTCTTTTATCGCCGACGAGTTTATTAAATAGTCCGCTCGGCTCAGCCGCTTAAAGACGTATGATTTTAACGGTAAAAACAACATTTTAACGGTAAAAACAACATTCAATTACAAGTAATTGATTTAATATGTATTTATCTCGTAAGTGACCATGGTATAGGCGGGATAATGCCCTTCGAGGTGTCCGATTATCAGAGATTAATGGACGACGCGGAGACGTGCGCGTCGGACGGTTGCTTCCGCGAAGTCTAATTTCTGATAATGGACACCTCGTCGGGCATTATCCCTTACATGTTTCATATTTACCGTCATTTAACAGCATAATAAATGACTTGTAGATTGTTACAGGGACAGTGGAGGCTAATCTGCCATCTTCCACACCGCTGCTGAAAACCAAACCTGCGCTCAGAGCCTCCCTGTCACTGCTCTTGTCGGTCACGGTGAGAAAAAAAAAAAAAAAGGAGCTCGGTGGAAGTCCGCGACAGTAAACGTGTTTATGACAGATGAGACTACACAAATATACCCATCCTAACATGTATATGATAATATATATAATATTATTTTTGAAAATGTTGTAATAAATATTCTACATTATTCAAGCTTTAATTTTAGTAAAAAGACCAGTAGAGTGTAGAATAGAGAGAGTCCAATGTCCAGAAAGTAGTTAGGAGCACGTTTGAGGTGATTTAAGTCGATAAATCTGACGGCAGTAACTTCAGACGAGATTAAAAATTATCAGCAGGTAACGGCAGTCTCCACTTGGTAGGAAGCGCTGTGACGTAAATCGAACGGGTCCTACAGCTGCGGTCCTAGAGCTGCGGTCGGTCCTACAGCTACGGTTACTCCGGTACTGCAGCTTCACCCTACTCGTGAAAAGGGCCAGCCCCCAGCGACAGCCGAGGGGATTGCAGTTTTTTGAACGCGGAAGTGAGCTTCACTTCTTTTTTTTTCTTCTTTTTTTTCCATTCAGGAAGTTTTTTTTTTTTTCTCCTCAACTTTATTTGACAAAATCATGTACAAAACATGGCATAGCCTATATCAAAATTAACATTCCACAGGAGCAGGTGCATTGAGGAATGCAGAATACAGACTTAACTTGAGAAATAAATGAATTAAATATTAAAAAAAATAAATAAATAAACAACTTTAGCTAGGGCTTTTGTCGCAGACCATGTTTTTCAAATAAACTGAAAAGTTTCATTGCATGTTTACTTTTCATTACTGTATGTTAAGGGCTTTGGTGAAAGATAGAAATTCGTTATGAAACACATAGAACCTAGGTTTCACTTTCATGTATTTACACTTGTGTATGTAAAATTTCCAGAGGATGAGTATATTGTTTACCAGAAAGTCCCATTCATTATTGTCCATAACAACTCCATAGCGTTTCCCAGATTTGTTAAGAAGCTCTTAGCGCTAAGATCTTCTTTGGAGCGCTCTTAAGAACGCTGTGAAAGAAGAACGTGTTTCCCAGAGTCGCTCTTAGCTTAAGAAGATCTTTCACTCGGGGCGGTGTTTAGCTCAGTTGGTGGAGCACCCGCCCCATGTGTTGAGGCTGTGGTCCTCGCTGCAGGCGGTCCCGGTTCGGGTCCCGCGTCGGGCGGCCCTGTCCTGCGTGTCATTCCCCCCGTCTCTGCCTCCCATTTCCTGTCACACTCTCGACTGTCCTATCGAATAAAGGCATGAAAAGCCAAAAAAATATACTTAAAGACCCACTCCCGTGAAAATCGTGTTTTTTGAGCTTTTCACATGTTCCTGTGGCATTTTTCTTGTGTTAGAGCACATATCAGCAGAAAAGGAAGTGCAAAATTGCATTTCTGAGTTTTTCTGCCTTCAAACTGCTGTGAACCAATGGCAGACTCAAACTGGCAGTTTCAGGGAGACTGGAGCTGACGTGTCACAGCTCCAGGGGAGGGCACTAGTGCTACAAGCTGCCGCCCCGTTCTTCATCTGGCTCAGAGGTGAAAGGCTTGGGAGCTCGGTATAGTCGCAAGGTATAATAGGTATAGCTCACCTGGTAGAGCAGCTTGCACTGTGAGCAAGGACTATGCTCCAGTCTGGGATCGAATCCCAGTGTGGAGTTTTACACTAAATGCGCTGAATCTGTAATTGTACAATGTCCAGCTGTCAACAACCGGGGGGTGGGGTGCGAGGAGGTGGCTGGGCGGGTGCAAAACAGCGCAGTCTCCGCCCACCCCCCAGAGGTGAATTGCTAATGTGCATGGCTAATGAGCTGGTTTTAAAATGGCCGAAAAGGGTCGCGGGAGTGGGACTTTAAAAAAAAAAAAGAAGATCTTTCACTAAGAAGGAAATGTAAGATCGAGCTGACCCACTCTTTCGAGTCTTCTTAGCGACTTTTTAGCACTTTTTCAAGGCAAATCAATATCACACTAAGCAAGATTTAAACAGTGCACATCGTATGTTTAAAACATATTAAATTATGTCCGAAATAAAAAATAGAGATAAAAAATAAAATAAGAACAATAAATAACCTAAATATGAGGAATAACTTGTGCTCTGCACATCAGGCACACAAATAAAATTAATCATCATGACTATCATTTATCATAATTTTTTACGCACACATCCACATCCCATATCTGCATGAACATCAAAAACAACCGTTCTTAAATCAACCCCTAGTGTCGCTGTTGCATCGTGTTTTTATGCAGTGGGGAGCTTCTTGGTGTGGTGGGGGCATCGCAAGCAAGGGTCAGTGTCACGGAGTGTGGCAGCCGTGACACTGATCCTCCCGTGCCATTTTATACTAGGGGTGGTTAATTGGCCCAATTTCCCGATTCGATTCGATTACGATTATTGAAGTCTCGATTCGATTACAGACCGATTTTCGATTATTAACGATTATCGATTCGATTTTCGATTATCAATGATTATTGTCATGATTATTATCAGTCAGTTGCTGAATTATTATTAGCCTATTTTTATTTATTGAAAACCACATATTAATTTTCTCTTTGTGCGTTGATTGCTTGTTGGCTCATTTTTTGATTCTTGGATTTTTTGTTACAATAAGTTACTTTAACTGATCATGGACCCTTTGTATTTTTGGACGTGTCACAAAGGAGATTTAAATTAGTAAGTCACTTTTTTTGAAAGACAGATGCAACACATATTTTACTGTAGGCTTTAGATAATGTACACATAAAAACAGAACACAACACACGTAACTAGTGATCAAATAATATTGCTCTGGAACAACCAGCTTGCACACATTTTACTTTAGCCTACTGTTATAAAAACAGAGCACGCTGTGTAACTTCAACTTCAGTGATCAAATCATTGCTCTGGAGCAACCAGATTCTTATGGAGGAAGACCAGCTGGTCCTCATGTTGTGACGTGTTAACAGCGCTAAAGCCAGAATTAAAACAGTTTTTAGCAGCTTTACTGCTATGGTTGTAGCGATGCTAATTTCTGTTAGCCCGTCTATGGTGTTTTACATTATACAACGTTAGCATTAAGCTAGCGGACTTTATGCTTCAAAAGCAAGCTCACTGCTGTCTGTCCCATAGAAAAACATGACAGCGGCAGCCTAGTTTGGAACATGAATCATGTGACCGCGCTGGCGGCGACATCAAAAGCTGTCGCCAATCAATTGTATCGATCTTGTCTCGCTCCGGCACCGTTAGCACCTGGTTAGCACCTTGTTAGCACCTACACACTTGCTCGCTGGCTCAGTTACACAGCCTCTTGTTATGACAGACAGACCGCTCCACCTTGTGGTTAAATCCTGTATGACATCCAGTAACAGGAGGACTCGCCTTTGTATTACAATTTGAAAAATATAAAAAAAAAAAAAAAAAAAAAAAAAAATTGGAAAAAAAAATTGAAAAATTGAAAAATATAAATAATCGATTTTTGGAAAATTAATAATCGATTCATAATCGGTCATTTAATAATCGCGATTAATCGATTATCGATTTTTTTCACCACCCCTATTTTATACTGGCACTAAAAAGACTGTCACGCATTAACACTCCACTGCCTAAATATATATGTAGCCTATATACATATGTATAGCATTGATCATTCAATGATGATGAGAAAAGAAAAACGTGTTGACCACCAAAATAATTTTCTATTGGGTGGATTTGAACCCAGACCACAGCAATGCTTCAACTTGCAGTGGGGATACTCTATCAAGTGAGCTATTTGCTACCTTGTGTTTTCATCCTTTCCAGAGTTGTCAGGCTGTAAACCAGCCAGCCCCTGCGCACATTTTTATTTTTATTTTCGCACACATCAATCACATGGTCACGCAGCCGTCTGGCCGCATCATTACGCGGCTGTGCTGTGTAATCTACGGCCAGTCCGTCGCTGCCCGTGACCAATGCAGCAACAACAGCGGAGAAGTTTCTAATCAGGCCCGCCGACACCTGTGTTAACCTCATGTTTGACAAGTGGAAATCCCGTTTTCGGTTTATTCATCGCCCGTCGGTGCAGCTGCGCTTAGTGTGTGTGATTTATGTGCGTAATAGGTGGCGTGTGATATAATAATCGATTTACCTGGCATCGATTGATTCAGTTTCAGTACTGTGGTGGTGGACAGCTCCCGTTAAGAGCTTCTTAGGTCCGTGTACGTTTCGTTAGTTTGATTTTTCCTTTAAACCGAACTGTCAGAAAACGAAAGTCAGCTGGTAATTTGGTTTTCCGTTTCAAACCAAAATCCAAAAAACCACAATTCAGGCTGGTTTTTTCGTTTTTTGGTTTTTGGTTTTAAAACGAAAAAACGAGGAAACCAAAATCAAATTACGGTAAAATTTTGATTGTCTTTTTGTTTTTGATCTTAAACAACACATTAACGCCGATGACAGACCGGAAGTGTCGGAACTTCAAAATAAAAGCCCAGTGAATTGCGTTATAGCCACAGACTGTACATGAATGGCCTATAAAATCTTTTTTTTTCTTTGTAAATGTTGTGTTTTGAGCACATGGATACATTTTCACAGCTGTGTTTATTTTTACACATAGCGAAGCTGATCGTTAACTCATCTTCCTCATGTACTGTTCTCCTCGCTGCTCTGGGTCTCTGTCTCCATTGCGCTGTAGCGCTTCGCTTCCACTCAGTCAGATCATTTTCACAGCGGACTTCTGTGACGGCTCCACCATGTCATGAGACAAACATGCAAGAAGTAGCGCAGTTTATTGTGTTTCACCGGCTAGGAGCTGTCATTACGCGCGACCATTACGCACGGCGATTCCCCTCATCTAAGCTGCCAATAGAGTGCCCTGTGCCGGGGAAGGGAGCCTGATGAAATCCCGGACTGTAGCCGAGGTCTGGGACTGGATCTCATGTGACTGAAAAGAGTAGAAAAGAACCATAAAGGGGCCGCTGCCACCTGCCAAATATGCCCGGGGTTGGAGATCTCAGGGTCGGGTTGAGTCTCTGAGAAGAGCTGGTTTATCACCCAGCCCCATGCAGCATTATTCCATAAGGTCGTTACTGCAGCAGATCGTAATATAGCTATATTCCTCAAATAACAAAACAATCAGTCAGTATTCAATTAATAGCCGGGTCTCATATAATGGCGTTCAAGCCATAAAAAAAAATTAATTAATTAATTAAAAACTATCTGCCGCCGCCTGGGACAAACTGAGGAGGAAATTTTCAGAAACTCTTAGTGTCTCTCTCTTCACTGTCTGTGAAGACTGACTGGAGTGAAGCTGACCTCATGTGAAAATGCTCTGACTGACCTGGGAGCGAAGCGCTGCAGCGTGCGCAACGGACAGAGGAGGAAGATGAACTAATGATGAGCTTGGCCGCTAATGTGTAAAAAATAAACACAAAAAAAAAGAAAAAAGAAGATTTCATAGGCTATTTATAGGTTACAGTACAGTCTATGGCTATAACTCAATTCACTGGGCTTTTATTTTGAAGTTCAGACACTTCCAGGCTGTCATCGGCGTTAATGCGGGAGTGAAGCTGACCTCACCCTCTCAGAGAGGGACAGCCTCCGGAGCCCGGTTGGGACCGGAGACGGGCCGCAGAACACGTTGTGAAAATGATCTGACTGAGTGGAAGCGAAGCGCTACAGCGCAGCGGAGAGAGACCCAGCGCAGCGAGGAGAACAGTACATGAGGAAGATGAGTTAACGATCAGCTTCGCTATGTGTAAAAATAAACACAGCTGTGAAAATGTATCCATGTGCTCAAAACACAACATTTACAAAGAAAAAAAAAGATTTTATAGGCCATTCATCTACAGTCTGTGGCAATAACGCAATTCACTGGGCTTTTATTTTGAAGTTCCGACACTTCCGGTCTGTCATCGGCGTTAATGTGTTGTCTATGATCAAAAACAAAAAGACAATCAAAATTTTACCGTAATTTGATTTTGGTTTCCTCGTTTTTTCGTTTTAAAAACAAAAAAACAAAAAACAAAAAACCAGCCTGAATTTTGGTTTTTTGGTTTTTGGTTTGAAACGGAAAACCAAATTACCAGCTGACTTTCGTTTTCTGACAGTTCGGTTTAAAGGAAAAATCAAACTAACGAAACGTACACGGACCTTCTTAAGAAGCTTCTTTGGCGTGATCTTAAAAAGGCAGTTAAGAACGCATCTGGGAAACACCCGTATCTTAGCGCTCCTTCTTAGCCGAACCCTTCTTAAGAGCCTTCTTAAGTCCTTAAGAAAGATCGAATCTGGGAAACGCGGTTTTTGAGAAAAGGGTTCAAGTTGGATCTTTGTGTGCAGCCAGTCATGTATATCGGTCCAGAGTGCTTCAGAAAACATACATTGAAAAAATAAATGATCAGAGGTTTCAGTATCATCACAAAATTCACAATTGTTTGTTTCAAAACCAAATCTCTGTCGAAGAAGTTCACCAGATGGATACACACCATTTAAAATTTTAAAATGGATTTCTTTTGCTTTTGGATTTAGGCTATAGGAAATTTTAAGTATTTAGTGCGTAAAGAATATATGATATCTTTGGGGAAGACTTGTTTAATGGAATTTTTCAAAAAGATAGTAAAGGATGTGTGATGTCATCAAGCATCTTTCTAATTGTTTTATTAGGAATTTTAATACTTTCAAAATCACAGTTTCCAACTAGGAGATGTGGAAGATTAGGAGAGATGTGAGTTGAGTTCGAAACAATCCCTTGAATTAAATTTAAAGTAGGCTCAGGGATGGCTCTCATTATGGAAGCAAAGGAGTTACGATCAACTGCTAGATCATATTCAAAACAAAAATATTCATATGTCATCACACGCCCATCTTCGTCAGTCAAATGAATTAAGGACCAAATACCTTTATCCATCCAGTCCTTTTTATACAACGATTTGTTTTTAACTGTAATGTATCTATTGTTCCATATCGGTGTGTTGTGTGGGGTAAAATTATGATTGTACAAAAGTTTCCAATATAAAAGGACTTGCTGGTGAAACAGGGATAATTTAACAGGAAGTTTCTGAATATGGAAATCACATTTTAACAGAAAATCAATACCACCAAACTTCTTAAAAAATTCTCTGGGGATATGATACCAGAAGCTCTTATTGTTAAGGAAAGATTTTAACCAGTTGATTTTCAGTGTTCCATTGATGAAATCAAAATCGATAGCCTGTAGGCCCCCTTCTTTGTATTCTTTGGTCATTTCTGTTCTTAGCGCATTTTTTTTCTCCAAATATAATCAAAATTAATTTGTTTGACCTTCTTTATGGCTCTGTTAGGAATGGCCAACGAATACGCTGGATAGATACATCTCGATATACTTTCCAACTTAGTAAGAAAGACTCGCCCCAGTAAACTGATGTCTCTCAACAACCAGGAATTAAGTTTAGTTTGACATTCAGTTATTGTTCTCCACACATTCAAATTTTCTCTTTCAGTTGGGTTTTTAGATATATGTATTCCTAAATATTTGACAACTGATCTTATAGGAATGTTGTATGCTTCTGTTAAATCACTTTAATGAATTGGCATCAACTCACATTTGTTCAAATTAAAGTCCCTGGAAAGTGAAATTGGAGTTTTGTTTCAAAATATATTAAAAGTGTTCGAAATGTATTGATAAAAACATGCAAAAAGACCCATTTTTGTGCAGTGCTTAATTTTAGAGGTTAGGGTTTCACAGTTTCACTCTGCTTCAGTGGTCTTTGTTTTTAAGGGCAGGCTTACAGAGGGGGACGCCGTGACGCACTGGCGTCCCTACTTTCATAACTCCTCCCATGTGCACAGTAATATTATAAATACTTCAAGAATGCCAACGAGCGTCTGCTGCCACTACCCCTAGAGCTACCAGCGCCGCCGGAGCTACCAGTCCATTAGCTTGGTCTCTGTCTTAATAAAATGTAATGCAGACTTATCAGGTCATTGTAAAACATTTATTTATTGATGTATATGTGGTGTTATTTGAACCTAGTCTATACAGATCCCAGAGGCAGCGCTGCTCTTATGTGAAACATGAAGCTCCACTTTTAATTCAAACAAACTAATGAGACTGCCACCGTGGGACCAGCCGGCGCTCGGTGGCAAAACTCTAAAAGCTAAAACAGCCACAGTCCAGGTGAACCTCTGCAGCGTCAGTCCCACAGCTCACCGACACAGCAACGGCTACACCGGCAACAAAACCGTGGGCCGCCGCCGTCAGCAGACGAATCTCCGCTTGCCCTGATAGCGTTAGCTCGGCGGCTAGCACTAGGCCCGTCGTCCTGTGCTGACGGTGGCGGCCCTTGTTGTTGTGGTGTAGCCTTCAAGGCTCCCGCTGCTGTGGTGGTGAGCCGTGGGTCCGATGCTGCAGTGGCTCGGGACCATGGAGGCTCGGGGTGAACGAACGGGGCTAGCCGCCGAGCTAACGGTTAGCGCCGGGCTAGTTGAGCTAACGCGTTAGCGCCGGGCTATTAGCCGCCGAGCTAACGCTATCAGGGTAGCGGAGATCCGTGTGCCCCCAGCATATTTCCCTCACTGCTCAGTGTGTATCCGAGACATTCAGATAAGAGCTGGACTCAGACTCAGGCTCAAGCCCGTAGCTGCTCGGGTACGATGTGACAGTTAGCAGTAGGCCATTTGATTGACAGTTGAAACTTGATGAAGCTCAGCAAGTGGGCGGGGCTTATGTGCCTGCAGCAGACATCCAGAGCTGCGAGAACTGCCTCATTTAGTCATGATTTTAAAACCTAACTAGAAAAAGCATTTCCAAGAATGGAAATGGTGTGACTGCTGACAGCAACTGAACGCTGTTGCAGAATTAGCAAATAGTGCAAGCTGTGATCACCATACAAATGTTTGACCAAGGTCAGAATCGAACCCACATCCTCATGGTTATTAGACTTCCACTCTGCCTCTAGGCCACGGTGCACACACAGTTGCAGAGACTGTTGTCTGTTAATGATCTGCACACTGTCAACATCAAGAAAGCTTGAGAGTCAAGCTTGAATGACTTAGAATGAAAATGTCTGTGAATTTCAGGCTGAGCACTAACCATATGGCCACAGAGAACCTGAGTTACAATGAGCTTTATACTATGAGGAATCAAAGACTGTCCAATGACAGCTGAATAATTGGAATCAAAAGTCAAGCAATGAAGTGAAAAGACTGAGGCAGGAATCGAACCCATGACCATATGATCACTAAACCTTTACTCTGCCACTCGGCTACAGAGAGCACACTGCTTACAAAACTGTTGTCATTCATTGTAATGTGATGATGTGCTGCAAACTGGTATGAGTAATCAAGGAGATAACAAACACCTGTAACCAATTGAAGGCGGGGGAGGAGAGCAGAATTCAACATAACATAACAAGAGTTCTTCCCTTGGATTTGAACCAGTGACCTTAGGGTTGGCAAACATCCACCCTAACCCCTACACTACAGTGGAGTTGCGAAGAAGAGAGGTTGAGACTTTGATGAATGTGAGATTTTTTGTGAAAAAGTTAAATATTTTAAAAAGTATAAATAGTTAAAAAGAGAAAAGTAATGCCGATAAAGTTCAAAAAAAGCTGCACGTTTTGATATATGAATTGTTGAAATAGCACAAAGTATGAAGGACTAGAAGAAGACCGTAAAAAGGCGGAAGAAAATGGCCAAACAGAAGAACAATAGTGTGACTGCTTCAGCAGTCACACTAATTAGTGTGAATGCTGGAAGCATTCACACTATTGTTATTCTGTTTTCTTCATACTTTTTCTTATTATTCTGAGTTCTTCTTCCCTTTTTTGGACTTCTTCTAGTCCTTCATACTTTGTGCGATTTCAACAATTCATATATCAAAACGTGCAGCTTTTTTAAAACTTTATCGGCATTACTTTTCTCTTTTTAACTATTTATACTTTTTAAAATATTTAACTTTTTCTGCAGTTTTTTTCCCATAGGATTTGCATTGAAAACGTCTTCAAACTTTTAAAATCTTCTTACTTCTTTGAACCTCTAAAACTTCAGCATACTTTCTCCCACAGACTCCATTTGACTTTTAAACTGTAGACAAACTTTTAATCTATTCACATATTACTCAGCTTATTGATATCTTCAACAGTTTTTAGGTATTTGGCTGTTTTAAAATCATTAAAATTTTCGACAAAATCCAGCTTTATAATGGTTGTGTATTGCGCTTAACGAGCAGGGCTTAGAGTGAGTGACATCATCGTTAGAGTGAGAGGGATCGAAAAAACATTCAGGATTTTTTCTGGATAAATTGCCAGCACGGCCACAAATTAAACTCTAGACACATGATTTCCTCACCGGTTTGTAGCCACACTTGTCGTCTCTCATCTGATGTGCTCAAAAAAGCAGACAGACTTACAGAATTGTCTCCGTGAGCCTAATTGTGCAGCTAGACCTGCTCCAGTGGCTCATCCACTTCAATATAAAAGTAGGAGCTGATTTTTTTAGAAAAACAGAAATGACCCCCTTTTCTACCCTGCGATTCTGAGAAAAGTTTTTGCCCTACAAACATTTAATGCACATCAATGTGCTCAGGAAGGTCTCCTCTCCCAGTAGTCATGGCCACATTCTGATAAGAGTTACGGTTCTCTTTTACTGGGCTGATTTGGGAAGCTGCTCTGAGCTCAAATCTCTCTGCTCTGCTCTGCTCTGTGTGCAGTTGGTCCAGCTGTAGTGGCCAGCTCGTTATCAAAGTCTATAAATAGAACAGGTCAGGTGCAGCCTGGCCGCTCGTTAAGATGTTTTTAAACACAGCCCCACACAGACACATGATAAACCAGACTGACAGAGGATGTCCACGCACAAACACAGGCATCACACTCACACAGACAGACACACACAGACACTCACACACAGTCACACATGCACGCATACACAAACACACAAACACACAAACACAACACTGTTCCACACAGTAAAATGTAAGCAGTTAGTTGAGTCGCCATGGTAACTTCTGAGGGCAGGCTGCCACACAGGTGTAATCAATCAGATCATTAGGGAGAGAGGAGTTTTGTGGCGCTTATCAACAGTTTTACTTTCTGCACATTTACACGCAGACAGAGAGACCGTCAGACACACACACCCAGACACACACACACAGGTTTTCAGCTCAAATTCATCAGCCTCTCAATTACTTTATACTTTTGATGTAAACATCTCCAACAATTTATTTTTTTCTCATGAATTTCAGTTCAGATGTTTAGTCTTTCCACCTCTATTAATAGTAGTACAATTACAGGTGGAGCCTGGGATATAGGATGCAGCTTTTAACATGTGTCAAATCTATCTATCTATCTATCTATCTATCTATCTATCTATCTATCTATCTATCTATCTATCTATCTATCTATCTATCTATCTATGGCCGAAACACCTGATGAAGCTGGGGCACACAACTGATGATGTGTCGAGCTGGTGGCACCGCACGATCAGTGCCTAAGTCCACCCCACCCAAGAGGACCTCAACTGCTGTGCTGATTAATTTACTTTGGGATCTATAACAACTAGTCCTATTAAGAAGTCTGATGTCTGGTGTCAAAACCAGTGACCGCTGCGAAAGGGCAGATGACAACCTGGGAAAGACCTGGTGACAGCCTGGAGAGACTGCTGACAGGAGGGAAATAGACCCCAACGGGGCTGGCATGGGCTAGCTACCCATGCTGGCAGGAGCCTTTCACCTTACAGTGATTTGGATCCACCCAACTATTTGCTACGAAAAGTTCTAAAGGAAAAATACCCCTTGAGTCTGCGAGAGCAGGGGTGGAAGAAGACTCATCGGCGGACCACACGGCTACGGACCTTGCAATGGAAACGACAACGAATGAAATGATCAGCATGGAAGTTGAAGGAGCAACAGCACTGGCAGGACATAAGTTACAAAGCTGCATCTGTGGCTGGAAAAAGATAACATCAGAAAAGGGGCTAAAGATCCATCAGGGTAGGAAAAAGTGCTTGAGAGAGCGAAGCGAGGGGCCTCGCATTGACCACTACTTCCTTAGAGGTAGGGCAAATCAGTCGAGTGAAGCCCAGTGGCAGGATACTCACCACAGTTCACAGGGTATCAGAACCCCAGACGAAGCCCAACCAAGCACCGATCCACCAACGGACCTCGGTCCAGAGCCCACTCAGCCACAGACTGCAGTAGAGAGGAAGATGGATGGACGTAAGCCTCAGATACTGTGGCCTAAATCCTGCCAGAAACAGGAGTGGGAATCCACAGACACAGACCTTGTCCATCTCTTAGAAGGTCTGAAGGGGTGCGTGGGAAGAAAGCTGGACAGGATCGGAGATGTGATCTACAGCTATGGAGCAGAGAGGTTTGGGGTGAAAAGGCAGAACCAGAGGACACAGAAGGAGTCATCAGCCCATCTGAAGTCCAGGAGGCAGCAGGAGATCGAGAGACTGGTGAAGGAAAGAAGGTGCCTGAGGAAACAGTGGAAGAAGGCAACAGAAGGGGAAAGAAAAGGACTTGAAGCACTGCAGGGTGACATCAAGCAGCGCCTGGCAACACTGCGCCGTGCAGAATGCTTGAGAAAGCAACATAAGAAGAAGGAACGAACGAGGACTGCCTTCTACAGAGATCCCTACAAGTTCGCTAAAGACCTCTTTGTCAAGGAGAAAACTGGGACCCTCAAAGCACCCATAAGGGAACTAGAGGAGCACCTGAGGAAGACCTACTCGGACAAAGAGAGGCATGTGCCAGTCAGCATTCCGGATGACATGCCACCAATCCAGCCACCTGAGCACCAGATGGAAACAAGGCCCCCTACATGGAGTGAAGTTGAGAGCACAGTGAAGCGGGCAAGAACAGCCTCAGCCCCTGGGCCCAACGGCATTCCATATAGGCTCTATAAGAACACGCCGGGTGTCTTGAAGTACCTCTGGAAGCTGATGAAAGTGGCATGGGAGAAAGGAAGCATACCAAAGGCATGGCGAAGGGCAGGAGGGATCCTGATCCCTAAAGAGAAGAACTCCTCAACCATCGACCAATTCCGCCAGATCAGTCTTCTGAATGTGGAAGGAAAGATTTTCTTCAGTGTTGTGGCCCAGAGGCTCTCAGCATTCCTGCAGAAGAACAACTTTGTTGACACCTCAGTGCAGAAGGCAGGGATAAGTGGTTTCTCAGGATGTCTGGAACACGCAAATGTCATCTGGCACCAAGTACAGACGGCCAAGAAGGAGAAGAAAGACCTGCATGTGGTTTTTTTAGATCTTGCCAATGCCTTCGGGTCGGTGCCTCATGAGTTTTTGTGGACCGCGTTCAACTTCTTCCAAGTCCCAGAGGACATCACCAGGCTGGTCAAAGCCTACTTCCAGGACCTCCAGTTCTGTGTCACAGGACAGGCTAGTACAACTGCCTGGCAGCACCTGGAGACAGGCATAATGGCGGGCTGCACCATCTCCCCACTGGCGTTTACCATGGCAATGGAGCTCATCATTCGCGCATCGCGATGGGTGGTTGGAGGGGAGCGTTTGAAGAGCGGGTTGCGCCTTCCTCCAATCAGGGCGTACATGGACGACATGACGACAATTACAACAACAAGCGCATGCACCAAGCGACTGCTGGATAAACTCCAAGGAAACATCAAATGGGCACGAATGGAGATAAAACCCAGCAAATCTCGCAGTATCTCCATTGTCAAAGGCCAACTTGCAAATGAGAGGTTCCACGTCAACGGCGAGCCAATACCAACAGTTCTGGAGAAGCCAATCAAAAGCCTTGGCCGCTGGTATAGTGCAGAACTTAAAGACTCGAAGCAGGTGGAACAACTCAGGCAGGATACCATCACGGGCCTCAAGCAGATTAACAACACTGCTCTCCCGGGGAAATTAAAGCTGTGGTGCTTTCAGTTTGGACTGCTGCCCCGTCTTATGTGGCCAATCTCCATCTATGAGGTCACCTTATCCCACGCCAATCGACTAGAGAGACTGGTGAATGCACAGGTGAGGAAGTGGCTTGGACTGCCAAAATGCCTTAGTAGCATTGGCCTGTATGGCAACGGAGCCCTCTCCCTACCAATCTCAAGCATGGTGGAGGAGTACAAATGTGCCAAAACAAGGCTGGAGATGACCCTCACAGAATCCCGAGATCCTTTCGTCAGAGGTGCTGCTCCAACCCTAGCAACGGGGAGGAAATGGAAGCCATCTGCAGCAGTCGCAGTTGCAAAGACCGCCCTCAGACACCGGGATATAGTGGGGCACGTCCAACATGGCAGAGGGGGGCTTGGTTTGGAAGCAACAACACCCACATGGCAAAAGGCTACTCCAACCGAACGGCGGCACATGGTAGTGGAGGAGGTGCGCCATCAGGAGGAAGCAGCTAGGTGTGCCAAAGCAGTCTCCCAAGCTCAGCAAGGCCGCTGGATGAAGTGGGAGGGTGTGGAGAGGAGGAAAATCACCTGGAACGAGTTGTGGAGCATGGAGTCTAACAGGTTGAGTTTCATCATAAGAGCCACATATGATGTCCTGCCTTCTCCAACCAACCTTCATCTTTGGTATGGAGAGGACCCAGCCTGTCACCAATGTGCAGCCTCAGCAACCCTCAAACACATCTTGGTGGGTTGCAAAGCCAGCCTGACCCAAGGAAGATACACCTGGCGCCACAACCAGGTCTTAAAGTGTTTGGCTGCCGAACTTGAGAACAAGAGGGTATCCACCAATGCCATTCCTCTAAACGCCCAGTCTACCGTCCCACAGAAAATGTTTGTCCGGGAAGGGGAGAAACGGCGGACCAAGTCATCTCCCCCGGAATCTGGCCCATTGAGCGCAGCCCGGGATTGGGAAATGCGGGTGGACCTCAACCAGAGGCTCACCTTTCCACCCGAAATTGCAGCAACCAATCTGCGACCAGACCTGGTCCTCTGGTCCAAATCCTGCCGGCATGTTTTCATCGTTGAGCTGACTGTCCCGTGGGAGGATGCCATCGATGAGGCATTTGAACGGAAGAGGCTGCGGTATGCCAACTTAGCAGCTGAAGCAGAGGGGCGAGGCTGGAACGTGAAGGTGTGGCCAGTGGAGGTCGGCTGCAGAGGCTTTGTAGCAAGGTCCACCACAAGGCTCCTGAAGGAGGTGGGGATCAGAGGACAGGCCCAACGGAAGGCAATCAAAGAACTTGCCGCTGCAGCAGAGCGGAGCAGTCACTGGCTGTGGCTGAAACGCAGGGACGCAACATGGGCTGCCAAGTGACCGTGCGGTGCCACCGCTTGACACTCACCCAGGTCTGATCAGCCTGTGGTGGGCCAACCCCAGCAGAGGGTGTATTGTGTTAAGTGGCCGAAACACCTGATGAAGCTGGGGCACACAACTGATGATGTGTCGAGCTGGTGGCACCGCACGATCAGTGCCTAAGTCCACCCCACCCAAGAGGACCTCAACTGCTGTGCTGATTAATTTACTTTGGGATCTATAACAACTAGTCCTATTAAGAAATCTATCTATCTATCTATCTATCTATCTATCTATCTATCTATCTATCTATCTATCTATCTATCTATCTATCTATCTATCTATCTATCTATCTATCTATCTATCTATCTCTTTTTTCAAACCCTTTGTCTCTTTTTTCTCTTTTTCTTTCCTTCTTTTACTCCTTCATTTGTATTTTACATAACTTATTTCTATATTTCCCTCTCTATCCATCCATCCATCCATCTACTTCGTTCTATCTATCATCCCCCTCTCTCTTTTTCTTCTTTCTTTCTTTCTTTCTTTCTTTCTTTCTTCTACCCCATTTCTTTTTACTTCTTTGTGTCTTTCTACTCCTTTTCTCTTTCTTTGTTTCTATCCCATTTCTTTCTTTCTTTCTACCGCTCTCCGTATATCTCTCTCTTTCATTTATCCACCCCAATTTCTTTCCTTCTTTCTTACTACCCCTCTGTCTCTTTCATTCATTCTCTATTCTCTTTATCTTCTATCTTTCTGTTTTTCTTTCCTTTGTCTTTCTCTATCTACCCTTCTCTCTGTGTCTTTTTCTTTCTTTCTGTTCTTTCTTTCTTTCTTTCTTTCTTTCTTTCTTTCTTTCTCCATCTACCCTTCCCATTTTCTTTCTTTCCTTCTGTCCTTTTCTTTTTTCTCTCTTGTTCCAATCTTTTTCTTTCTTTCTTTCTTTCTTTCTACTCCTTTTCTCTTTCTTTGTTTCTACCCCATTTCTTTCTTTCTTTCTTTCTTTCTTTCTTTCTTTCTTTCTTTCTTTCTTTCTACCGCTCTCTGTATATCTCTCTCTTTCATTTATCCACCCCAATTTCTTTACTTCTTTCTTACTACCCCTCTGTCTCTTTCATTCATTCTCTATTCTCTTTATCTTCTATTATTCTGTTTTTCTTACCTTTTTCTTTCTCTATCTACCCTTCTCTCTGTGTCTTTTTCTTTCTTTCTGTCCTTTTGTTCTTTCTTTCTTTCTTTCTTTCTTTCTCCATCTACCCTTCCGATTTTCTTTCTTTCCTTCTGTCCTTCTCTTTTTTCTCTCTTGTTTCTTTCTTTCTTTCTTTCTTTCTTTCTTTCTTTCTTTCTTTCTTTCTTTCTTTCTTTCTTTCTTCAGCTCATTTAGCATTGTTTCAACAATTTCTTCAGCTCATTCAGCATTGCTTTCAGCATTCACACCATTTCCATTCTTGGAAATGTTTTTTCTAGTTTCACCTACTAAACGAATTTTTCTAGCATCCAAAATTGGCAGGATGGTTAATAGGACATATGTCTGGGATGTGATTAACTCAGAAAACGAATCCAGTGTCACTTTTCAGGGACTTTAAGTTTAAGCCCAGAGGCATTGGAAAACATAGGCTATTAATTGCTTGTATTATCTTGGGGGTCTCAGTTAGGTGTTTCATAAAGATGGTCGTGTCGTCTGCCAGTTGGCTAATGACAACAGGTAGCCCCACAACATTTAAAGGAGCAATATCTGAATTTTTAATAAAAATAGAGAGCATTTCTGTGGCAATTATAAAGAGGAATGGAGAGATAGGGCAGCCTTGTTTGACCCCACGTTTGATAGCAAATGTTGGTGATGTACCTCCCGGTAATGAAATGGAGCTATTTGCATTATCATAAAGAGACTCTATGGTAGTTCGAAATTTGTTCCCAAAGCCTAAAAGTTTTAAACAATGAAAAATAAAGGGGTGTTCGATAGAGTCGAAGGCTTTATAAAAATCAAGGAATAAAATAAAGCCATCATCATCTATTAAATGTTTATAATCCAGGAGATCGATCACCAAATGGATGTTGTTGTGAATGGATCTATCTTTCATAAATCCTGATTGGGAGTCGCTTATAATTGTATCTAATTTACTCTTTAATCTATTGGCATAAGCAAGGGTTACAATTTTATAATCAGTGTTCACTAATGTGATGGGTCTAAGATTATCCAATATTTTGGAGTCTTTACCGGGTTTGGGGATTAAAGTAATTACACCCTGTTTCATAGTGGGAGGAAAAGACAAATTATCAGTAGCTTCCTTTAACATGAGAATAAAAGGATTTTTTAACAGATCCCAAAAGTGTCGGTAGAAATTAGATGTAAGGCCATCACAGCCGGGAGATTTATTTAAAGACAGGTTGTCTACAGCTTTATCCAGCTCAAAAATAGTAATATCAGCTTCACATAACTCTGCAAAATCATCATCAATACAGGGGATCAGATCCTTAAAGCAGATATCAGTGGAATGTTTTTGTTAATATAAGTCCTAAATAGTCCTATTTTCCGTCAGCAATCACTTACATGAAGTATTTCAGCCTAAACACGAGTCTCTCCGTCACTCTGCTCTGCTGTAACCCAAGGAGAAAATTTTCCTTGTGGGATACAAGTGTTATCCAATGAGGGGAGAGAACGGCATGAAGGGCTGTGTGTGCAGCCAAGGGATGCGCGTGAATGTGGTGACGTAGCACGAGGACCAATTGATGCCTGACAAGGGCGGGGGCTGCTAACTCATGGTGCGTTCAAGGAAACTCGTACTTTGTGTTTTTCCTTCCTGTGAAGTCATACCAGTTCGATCTGGTACGAGTTCACGGGTCGGAAGTTACGAGTGGCCGTTATAGGGAACTTTCACAGACAACAGGACGGTAAAAACACGAGCTACGGGTTACCTGGAACGCTACCAAGTCGTAGTTGTGACTTGAAGCTGTAACTTACGGTTTCAAAAGCCTGCCTTGAACACAGCATTAGCCGAAACGGCCGTGCCGATGATATCTGCTTTAATATGGTTGAAAAAAGAGTCTGAATCAACTGCAGAGAAGGCAGACGAGTATAACTTACTGTAAAAGGAAATAAATTCCTTTGAAATCAAGGTTGGATCTGTAGTTGGTTTTGAATCAATAAGGTTTTAATTGAATTTCTCTCTTGCCTTCTTTTTTCTAAACGACAAAAATAAGCTGTACTTCTTTCACCATCTTCGATCCATTTAGCTCTGGATCTTATGTAGGCCCCTTCTGCTTTTTTGAGATAAATCTCATCAAGCTTTGTTTGCAGAGTTAGTAATTTATGTTTATCATTGTCAGTTGGCGATGCCTTATTACAATGAATGTTTATTTCTTTAATTAAATTAAGTTCTGCTAGTTTGTTATTTTTGTGAAATGATTTCCCAAAAGTAATGGAAAATTCTCGAATTTTGAATTTTAAAAACTCCCACTTTGAAACATAGGATATTATAGTGTCATCAGCCATCATTTCAGCAATTAGAGATTTTATACCATCACAATATGCTTGACAATTTAATAAGGATGAGTTGAATTTCCAGTAGCCCTTGTTTCTGCAGCAGCCACCAGGGGGTTTAAAACTCAACTTAATAACCGAGTGATCAGATAAAGGAGCTGCTGACATACAGCAGTCTGAGACAGAATGCATCATTGAAGCAGAAATTAACCAAAAGTCGATTCTGGATTTTAATGTATTATTAGGTTTGAACCAGGAGTATTGTTTACTGTTGGGGTGTACAAGGCGCCAGGGGTCTACTTGCCACAGAAATGAGATAAGGCAGGGTTCTGAGAGCTGTGTTGACATTTAGAAGGGTATCTATCCAGATGTTCATCAAAAACCATGTTGTAATCTCCTCCCACAATTACATTTGCATGTGGGTAGGTGAGTTTTAGATTTTTAATATTATCAGAAAGCTCTGTAAGTAACAATTTATTTTGAGCTGGGTTGTTAAAGCCATAGATATTAGCGAGAATATTATACTGTTCATCAATGTTCAAAACACAGATTAGCCAGTGACCATTATTACTAGATTTAGAGGCCACCAATTTACCAGGAGAGTTACAGAAAAGAATGGCCAGCCCAGCTGATTTTGTGGAGCCATGGTCAAAAATGATTTTATCTCCCCATTGATTACTCCAGAATTTTTCATCATCCGGTTTTGAGTGCGTTTCTTGTAATAAAATAAAGTTTGCTTTCTCGCCCTTACAAAATAAAAAAATAGATTTTCTCTTAGTGATATCTCTTAAGCCCCTAGCATTCAAGGAAATACAGGAAAAATCAACATTCATTTTAAACCACGACTAGCAACCGCTAGTGAACAGTAAGAAGTCCAACTGAGTGAAAAGTAGAAAATGAGAAAAAGCCCGCAAAGATAAGTGTGGGCAGTGTCCCTTCAATATTAGAAAAAAATAAAATTCCCAACAGAAATCACACAGCATGCAACATTTTACTGTGATCTGTATTTTTCTGTAAATTGTATTTTATTGTGATTGTATTGTGAGTTTTATGTTGGGACTACAGATGGAAATTAGCCCTAGTGGCTAAATCTGGTACGACCATCTCTTCTCTGCTCTTGATTAATGGTATTGTACATGGTCCCGTAATAATAAACTAAACTAATAATAATAGAGAGATGGGATAAAGTCACCTACTTGTTGATCTAATTTAAACATTAGAGGAAGTAAATTAAATCCAGATTGCAAAAATCATTTGTATTTGAATATAGTTTTTTTTTCTCATTAATTAGGATATTTCATAGGGTAAAAAACAGCTGAAAAACTATACTAGCCTTATAACATACTACCAAATTGTAGTAGTATTATAATATCAGGGATCTAGACCATAGACTGTATATTAAAAAAGACTCTAGACTAACCTTTTTTCACAAGAAGCACACCGGCCCCTATAACTTAAAATTTTAGGAGTGCAAGCAGAATATTTAAAGGTGCACACCATAAATCGACTTGCTAAGCAAATATTCACATTTCCTTTTTAAAGGTACTTTATTAGTCACATATACAGCTAGTACAGTGAAATTCTTTCTCTGCATTTAACCCATCCCTGAGGAGCAGTGGGCAGCCGCGGTGCAGCGCCCGGGGACCAACTCCAGATTATGAGCCAGTGCCTTTGGTCAGGGGCACTGACTGGAGGATTAACCTAGCCAGTTAGTGGTGGGGGAAACGGGAGCACCCGGAGGAAACCCACGCAGACACGGGGAGAACATGCAAACTCCACACAGAAAGGCCCTGGGCGGCCTGGGATTCGAACCCAGGACCTTCTTGCTGTGAGGCAACAGTGCTAACCACTGTGCCACCGTGCCGCTCTTTCTTTCATGATTCTCACACACATTGGTCTGACACCTGTAATGACAGATTTCAGATTCTTTATCACCCACTAAGCCAGTTGTGGAGAGGTTCTGGGGGTTGGGCTGCTCACAGGAAACAGTTGTGGCTCCATCCCAGGCCTCACACCGAGCAGCCCTGGGCCACCCAGTCATCGACAGACAGACCTACCAAATGGCCTGGCTGGGCCAACCGATGAGGATTTGTTTATTTTTCATCCTTTGGTGGTGGTGGTGGGGAAATTGTTCAGCACAAGCTGTTAGAACCTTTGATTTGTCATGTGTCAGTGTTCGCCTGCGGGGAATGTGTACTGTATATAATCAAAGTGTATTATTCCTCATGGGGATATAGTCCACGCTCTGTCCGTGTCTAAGGTAATACTATGCCCTGCTTTATGAAGTCATACCAGGAACAATAATGTGCATGTAAAAGTGCAGGTTAACATGACACAGAGCAGAAAGTGAACTTAAGTAAAATATCTCTTGTAGTCATCGCATGAAAAGAGGAATCAGTAGATGCACAGATACAGTATTTCCCTTCAGAAAACCTTAAAATCAGTATATTGAACTCATTTATAATCCTGCAGCTTATTTTAACCACATTTAACTATCTCATATACATTTTGTTACTGTATGTAAAATCTTAATATGACAAGAAAAATAACCAGTAAGCAGCTGTGTAAAACTATGTCCCAATGAAGTTCAGCGTTAAAAAGTGTCAGCCAGCATTTTGGTTGAAGAGAATTGCATATAGTTCTTTGTCAAACAACATGCATGGTTGCCCATAATGTTGGACTCTTCTCTCTCTTTTTTTCCCCCTTTTTTTTACCTATTCTCATAAGATCATTGTGACAATGTGATTAATTCTTAATAGATAAAATGTATAATCTCTCAAAACCTTATTGATCAGTGTTACATGTTACTGTGAAAATTAAACCACAATTAACCTTTGCAAACCGTGTATTAAACTAAATTGGGGATATTGATAAATAGAATTGTGGGTTTGTTTAAATTTTTCAACATGGAAACTTTAACAGAAACACGTGTCCGAGGGGATTTCCTGCATAAGAATGTCCAATATTAATCTTTTAAATGTCACCCAGTCACCTATGGCCACCACTGACACAGATCAATGTGTTAAAGCATTGTGGCATACTGTCCACAAGCATTACTTCTTTTCACCTGGGTAACTGGGACTCAGTAATCATTACACCTGACTGAATAATTGGAAACAAAAAGACAAATGTGTCTGAAAACAAAATAGGCAACGATGCATTTGCATTTTACAGGGTCAGCGCACAATTAGATGTAACTGCACCAGAGCTAGTTGATGGCGTATATCCGTTGTCCAAATGATCTAGTCAGGAATCTTACAAGGTGGGAACTGTGTATAGGCAATACAGACTTTAACTTCCTCAACTGTTTAGAAAATATAGAAGAGAACAGTATTTGCCAACACACATTGTTTATCAGTGAGAGCTGATTTATCTTGAAACACTTGTCTCATAAACATGACTTAACTGAATGGAAGATGAATGATAGTTCAAAGTTCTGACTGTAAAACCAACTGAACTGGACTGGAGAAAACACGTTTAGGAAATCAGCATGCTGAGCACAAAATATTCCCATTTTTCTATAATTTTTCCAATTTATGAGCCACTTCTTCATTTGGCAAGAAGAAGAACATAAAGTTGAAGGTGACACTTTTCACCAGTGTGGGAACTAATGTGACTCAGCTGACACCGACGGCACCGAGTGTGATAAGGTTCACTGTGGTTCACACTATTGACAGGGGAAGTTAAGACTTCCCAGCAATTATTAAGATATGACAAATTTCTATCATGAATGCTTTCTAAACAGTGTTTTCAGAGATGATTGATGGGAAGGCTGCTGCTATGTTCCTCGTATTTGTTTAATAGCTTCATTGAGTTAAATTAATTTAAAGAACTTAATGCACGGAACTTAAGTGAATAGAAGGAATACAATACAACAAATGTGTGCAGTTGTGTCGCTGGAAGCATTTCCACAATTGTTGAATTACCTTTAATATATTAGTAAATCAGCATTGGAGGCTTAGTGATTCTCCACTTTGTATTTTGTTTGAAAGAAATAACAGTTTAAGCTGACTGATATATATTTTTTCATTGCTAATTTAAATTTGTAACAGATTTGTTTTCCTTGCTGAAACTTAGATGAATGTCATAAACATACAGGAAAACACACTTAAAAAATCTCTCCTAGACAGAGAGATGGAGTTATGTTTGGGAGCTAATAAAACTGCTATAAAGGAAACAGCTGCATCCTTCAGCCTCTTTAGGGTGCAGTGGCGTGCACAGACTTTTTGAAGGGCAGGGGCGAAAAGGAAAAAAAAGGGCACATAATAGCGCGTCCTCGCCACTGAAGAGGGCACTTTAACACATGTTTTGGCTCCCAAGAGGCCACTTTAGCACATGTTTTGGCTCCTAGATGTGGCTCCTAGAGGGCACTTCCAGGGCTGCCAAGTTTCAGAAAATGACAAGAGTGAGACCGTAGTGACATGGTGCGCTTGGCCGGCGACCACAGGTCGGTGGCGAAAAAAATTTGGCCTTTTTTAACGACGATTTGGCCTGTTTTAATACAGATACCTTAAGACTAAAAAAATGTTGATTTGGCCTGTTTTAACACGTGTTTTGGCCCCCAAGAGGACACTTTAGCACACATTTTGGCTCCTAGAGAGCACTTTAGCACGCGTTTTGGCTTCCAAGAGGCCACTTTAGCACACGTTTTGGCTCCTAGATGTGGCTCCTAGAGGGCACTTTAAGGGCTGCCAAGTTTCAGAAAATGACAAGAGTGAGACCATAGCGACATGGTGCGTTTGGCCGGCGACCACAGGTCGGCGGCGAAAAAAGTTTGGCCTTTTTTAATATGGATTTGGCCTGTTTTATAATATCAATACCTTAAGACTAAAAAATGTCGATTTGGCCTGTTTTAACGCGTGTTTTGGCTCCCAAGAGGGCACTTTAGCACACGTTTTGGCCCCCAAGAGGGCACCTAGCACGTGTTTTGGCTCCTAGAGGGCACTTTAGCACACGTTTTGGCTCCTAGAGGGCACTTTAACGCGCGTTTTGGTCCCCGTGCCATGAGGGCACTTTAGCACGTGTTTTGGCTTCCAAGAGGGCACTTTAACGCGCGTTTTGGCTCCCAGGGGGCACTTTAGCACGCGTTTTTCAACAATTGGGCCACGAGGGGGGGCAACCGCCCCCCCTGTGCACGCCACTGTTAGGGTGGTTTCATTTGTAATTATTTTCTCCCTACCCACATGTACTGTATATTGTACTTGTTGCCTTCTCTCTGGTCCTCTAAGTGTCAGAGCTGATTGTACCAGGATACATTGAGAAACGACTCCCCCTAGAGATGAACATGTAGAAATAAGAAAATGAGAAATGAGGAACAAGGAAAAAATTACTGGGGAACCATATTGCCCCATATTAGTGGAAACATGACAACAACTTGTTTGATCCTGTGTCATAACAAACACAGGAAGATTTTATTGGAATAGTTAAATTCACAATAAAACACAATATAAATGATTATAATAGCTGTTGATGCTGGAGAACATTTCATTGTCTTGAGTGATCTTTTTGTTTCCAGCTGAGATGATTAATTTTCAAAAAACTACAGTATAAAAACCCCATAGCTTAGACCTCTATTTCTATTTCACTAAAGAACTGACATGATAAAGAGGTAAATCATATAATAGAAACACGGTCAGTAATGACTTAAACAACAATATAAACTTAATTTTTTTTGCACATGATCTTTTGATGTATTTAACCAACTTTATAAACCCCATACCTCTATTTTTAATGATTCATGAAAAGTCACTTGTCTCATGTTATACAATTTTTATGGGATATACAGAAATAATGTCATCAGAGAATCACATGAATATAAAGCAGGTTACTAGGATGTGTAGTAACTAGAACAACCAACAGATAAAGAACATTTTATATTTTTTATATTGATACTGATATGACACGCCTCTCCTGCTGAATAGTTTTGTTGTTTTTACTTGTTAATTTATTGCAGATTTTCTATTCAGGTTACCTTTTACCTTCACCACTCTATACAAAATGGAATTTCTGTGAAAGAAGAAACAAATGATTAGTGATTGATATCAGTGTGCGATCAACACAACATGTGTGCATTTATTTTACTGCAAATGATAAATCATCAGAAGTCAAATGTATTGTTACCCACTTGAATATTCTGCTGTAACCCAAACACAGACTGGAGGGAAGAGTGTTGGTGGAGGTTTATTGTCTCTCTTTTGTCTGGTATGCCAAATGATTCTCTGAACCTAGACAATATACTTAAGCAATATATCACGACAGGCCGTCATTATACCACGGCTAAGGGGCGTTGTTGTTCGGGACGGTTACCAATAAAGGCAATATGAAAGAGGGATACGCAATCAATTTCATGTAGTTTTATTCAACCAGAAATACATATTATCCAATAAAATAGCCTCACTGTGAAAAAAATAGTCCCACCTCTCCAGACGTTAGCTCCTAGTTAGCTCTGCATCTCGTCTTTTCCTCCGCTTTTTTTCAGATGAAAGTCACTGCTCAGTCCCCTCTACCATTGTTAACCCTCCCCGGAGGTGAAAGTTCACCTTAAACATGTGGATTCAACTACTTTAGTCCGTTTTTTTTTTGCCTGACGCGGAGTGATAGCTTACGCTGTGATAAGGCTTTAGAATAGTAGCCGTGGTATATGCTCAATATACCACGGTTAACAACCAATCAGATCGCCGGATTTCACCTTTCCGTTTTATAAAGGATAAATATACATTGGATTCCCATCATTCTGCACAGAAAACACTTCATTACTCACATTATTCTCACTTAGACAAACAGAAACACTTGGCTTTTAAGCTCTCACTATAACTGCATGGATCTTCTTACCAGATCAAGAGATGGTTGTTCTCTTTGTTGTTGATTATGAGTCACCAGAGCGGCTGCAGTGAAGACGGTGAAGAGCAGGAAAACCTGCAGACACAACAGGACCAGCAGCAAACCTTTGTCCATGGCTGATGAACTGGAGAGTTTGATCAAGGTGTGAAACACACACACATACTCACTAACAAACAACGAACACCTCCACGTGGACAAAGAGGAGGGAATAAGAGGGTGACCCACAATAACCCATCCGCACACACTTGCACAACCCTTTAACGGTTTCTGTATCCTGGGGGATACAGACATTTGGCAGGCTGTGGGGGGGAGGGGCATTAAGTATCTGAACTTAATATCATGAGAAAGTCTTAAGGGGGGATGGGTCAAGTACCCAGGTCATGTGACTTTATGGCAGCATTCAAAACTAAATTGATCAAACTCCAAAATGGCCACCTATGTGGACAGAGACACTGGACATAAGTAAAGTGTTTTTGTTTTTCTTGTTAATTACATTATGGGGGGATTTGTTTTTGAAATAATAATAATAATAATAATAATAATAATAATAATAATAATAATAATAATAATAATAATAATAATAATAATAATAATAATAATAATTTTATGTATTCTTGTTGAAAAATAATGAATAACATTAACACAACTTTGATAAACAGGCACTGAATGTCTGTATCCTGGGGGATACGTTGTCCAGATAGGGGTATGTAAACAGGCATAATCACTCTCAGATATACTTATGTTTGGAAGCCTAAACTCTACAGATAATCAATAATATAAAGGTGTTAAAAGTTGAACATGCAGTATTACTAGAATGCCACCATCTATTGATCAATACAGGCAACAAATAATTAGAAGAGGGAGCGAACGACAGTAAAAGAGGGAGGATGTTCAGGTAATAATTAGAGTAGTATAGTTAATTCTTATGTAAAAGATCCAGTGATAGATACAGCATCTGTCTGCAACAAAACATGATGTGTTGTGGGGCGGTGTTTAGCTCAGTGTTGAGGCTATAGTCCTAATTGCAGGCGACTCCGGTTTGAATCCCGCGCCAAGTGGTCCTATCCTCCACATACACACTCGCACACACACAGAGCCACAGAGAGTGGCTAATTAATTGCTTATAATATGTTTTAAAAGTTCATAAATGAAATATTTGATAAACTGGTAAATGGCAAATTTATACCCTAAACGGGCAATGTATCTTGGGAGATGCAAACTCTAAAATGAAAAATAAAGGTCATATTTTGAAAAAAATCATAAAATTGTGTTATTCTACCCTAGAAACATTAGAAAATAACATTTTTTTATTTTTCCAAAATTTGTATATATGTTTGCCCATTTAAGGGTTAACATTAATTTAAAATAAGTAAAGTATTTAACTGCATCCTAAAGTGGAAACATGACAGAAACTTGTTAGATGTTCACTTATTCTCACTCACCCCCTTGTAAAGGCAAAGAATGGGGTTAATGACACTTGGGGGGTAGAGTCCATATTTTGTAATTTCAGGGCATCCACATTAAAAAAAAAAACAAGGCTGTAGTGCACCTTTGTGTATCTGAATAGTCATTCATTAACTAGTCTGATCATAACCTTTAAACATGAGGGGTGAAGGAAGACCTGGTTTTAAATGGCCGTAAGCCTAAAATAAACAACATTGTTTTCTCCCATGGGCGTCAGTAAAAATAAGATCGAGGTGAGTCACTCACGAAAAGGGGCAAAATTGATTTTATTTCTTAAGGAGATTGAGGTCGTTCAACATCTGCCAACCCTTACGGCACAGTGTTTACCACTCAGTGATGGCCCGTGCTCAGTTCTTTGCTGTGGCGTGTTGGGGAGAGGGGATACTGATGAGCAGACAGGAGTGAATAAAACCACTAAAGATGAGGGCACAGCAGGACGTCTTTTCTCTTTAATTTACAGGCTGCTAATGTCAAGAAATAGCCAAGAAATAACAAATAAATAACAAATGCTGGTCAATTTCATTGTAATGTCATGTTTTTCATAAAGGCAAAAGATTACACATGCTTTTCATGTATGTGTGTCCACCAAGTGCTTGCAAGTAACCGTTATTTCTGGGCTATTTCTACACAATCAATCGTTATTTCTCGGATACATATATTTCTCGACATTACTATGAAATTGGCCGTTACTTCTAGGCTATTTCTTGACATTATGATGTAATTAGCGGGCTGAAAATTAAAGGGTTACCAAACTTTTTAATTGGCACTAGTAGACCCTTTAAGTGACAGTACTGTATTAATTTTCTGGTTATAAACTTTATTTATTTATTTATTTATTTATTTCTGTATGTATGTATGTATGTATGTATGTATGTATGTATGTATGTATGTATGTATGTATGTATGTATGTATGTATCTGTGTTCAATAATGATTGCTGAAACAAAGTAATTTGCTGTAAAGGGTTAAATGAAGTACTCACTCAAATTATCCCACAGGACTGATGAAATGTGAAGTTTCAACTGCAGCCTTAATTGAAAATACAAATAACTTTACTTTGTTTTTTAACAGTAACGCTTATTTTCAACATTTAGATGAGGAAAAATAGAACAAAATATATTAAATAGATCAGCAGCTTTAACTTCACTGCAGGAAATTCATGGAAGAATAGAAATCACAATGCTCTGTGGCAGCAAAGTAGCAAAAACCCTGTAACTTTAAACCTGACAAGCAGCAAAAATATATGTTGTACAATAGCCCAGTATGTAAAAAGTATGTAAAAACATGTCATACACAGTGCAAAATTAATGCAGTGATTATTATTGTCAACAAAAGATAAGAGCTTTTACAACAGACAGAGAAATGTTGTGGAAGAGACGATGTTGTTACTGCAGCTTCTCACTTCTTCTCTCTCGCGCAATCTGATCAAAGACACAGAAATAAAGAGAGACAACAAATAAATCATCACTTAAAGTGTCAATAAAACATGCCAATCCATCTGTGTAGTTACTGGATTATTATTATTTTCTCTAAATGTGTTTATGTTACTTATTTTTTTCCAAAATGGCATGTGATTATAAAATAGCTTTTGTATTCAGATTACCTGCAATTCCAGGTTAGTCTCCCTGCCCCCTCTGTGAAAGAAGAAATGCAAGTAATTAACGAATTGATATCAGTGTGTGATCAAGACAAAACAAACTGACTAATATCAACTGTTTTTAATGAAGATCCTACAAAAACAGTTGTATTTTTTTATGACGGAGAGTTATAGCTTATTTTAAATGAGAAACAGTCAAAAGTTTCCTTTACCCATCCAATGGTCCCACCTCCACCGGGTCTATGGCAACCATACGGAGGGCAAGAGACTCTTTGTCGAGTTACTTTATCACCCTAGATTAACAAAAAAGAGTCACTTTTGTTACTAGTTTCTTTTTGCTTCAAAATTTCACATTAGAAATCATATCTTATTAGCTTAAAGAAACCACTTCATTACTTTATTCTATTCTCTTATTCTACTCCATCTCAGAGGGATTTTATTGTTCCATTTACTGAGATCTTTTACAGTTATGTATTAGTAGTCTCTCTCTGTCTCTCTCTGTCTGACATTTGGACACAAACAGAAACACTTGGCATCAAAGCTCTCACAACATTAGTAAAACTCCTGCATGGATCTTCTCACCAGATCAGGAGGTGGTGGTTGTTGATCGTCTGTCGCCAGAGCGGCTGCATCAGTAGAAGTGAAGACGGTGAAGAGCAGGAAAACCTGCAGACACAACAGGACCAGCAGCAAACCTTTCATCATGGCTGATGAACAGGAGACTTTGATCCAGCTGTGAAACACACTCAGAGCTTTATATACTTACTGACAAACAACCACCTCCATGTGGACAAAGAGGAGGGAATTACAGTAAGAGGGTGACCCACAATAACCCATCCACACACACTTGCACAATATTAATGTTTATTTAAAATATGAGTTTGATTTCATTGTGTCTCCGACTCCCGGTAGCAGATGTCAGTCCGTCCTTCTCCTCTTTCATATTAGTGGAAACATGACAGAAACTTGATAGATGTTGACTCACTTCACTCACCTCCTTGTAATGTGGTTAGTGATACTCAGGGGGTAATGTCCATATTTTGTCATTTCAGGGCTTCAGCATTAAAAAAAAAACAAGGCTGTAGTGAACCTTTGTGTATCTGAATAGTCATTGACTAGTCTGATCATAACCTTTAAACATGAGGGGTAAAAGAAGACCTTGTTTCAAATAGTTGTAAGCCTAAAATGCACATCATCCTTTTCTCCCATTAGTGTCAGCAAAAATTTGATGAAGGTGAGTCACACATGAAAGTAACACAGGACTGAAATGTGAAGTTTCAACTGCAGCCTTTATTGAAAATACAATCACTTTTTTTAGTAACAGTATTTTCAACATTTAGATCAAGGAAAATACAACAAAATATTTTAAATATATCAGCAGCTTTAACCTCACTGCAGTGAATTCATGGAAAAACAGACATGAGGAGACAAAAGCATGGGTGATAATTTCTAGCTCAGAATGGGATACTATGTGTCTGAGTTTGGAAATGTTTTTAAGGTGGGAAAAAACAGGAACAGGTTTTTTTTTTTACATGCTCATCAAGAAGCATGGCCTGATCAAAAATAACCCCCTGGTTTCTCAAACTGGGGCGGACATTTGAAGAGAGGGACCCTAAGCGAGAGTTCCTCCATTCCTTAATTGCATTAAACAACAAAATAAGAGCTTGTATAATAAACAGAGCAACATTGTTGAAGAGACGATGTTGTTGCTGCAGGTTTTCATGTCTGTCTTCACTGCTCTGGTCTGACTTCTTCATGTTCCTCTCATCACTGACAGAAAGAGAGAGTGTAAAGTCAGAGAGGTGGATGCCAGGAATACGTATTTCAATATAAATTTGATGGATCAAACATGTTTGAAGTCATTCAATCAATCTGGTAGTTGAATGTCTATGTTAATATTTGACTCCAAAACACAGGGGCGGGACAACCTCCCCTGAAATCTGATTGGCCTGAACGAATAAATCAGAGGTTACTCAGCAGTATTATTATTATTATTATTATTATTATTATTATTATTCAGTACTTGAGTAGTTTTTTCACCTACTTTCTGACTCTTACTCAAACAATGTGTAATGTTGTAGAGAGTTAAAGTGAAATTCCGGCGTAAGTGTAAACCATGGTCAAACACACCGTAACACCGAGTTAGACCCCCCCTTGAGAGATCAATTTGCCCGACCGCTACATTCACGAGATCCACCAACTTCAGCAAATACCGCAATATCGCCACACACGGCGCTCTCCGGATCCACTGTCTGACCGCAACCAAAACGCCACCATTTGCCCAAAATAATGCTCAGAACTGCACCAAATGTCATCAATAGTACACACAGGGTCCCAGCACGTAGTACGAGTTGTCAAACATCTGCTAGCTTTGCCTGTTTTCTTTAGCAAGGAGATGCAACTCAACTCACCTACTTCTCCTCCGGGAGCCGCTCGTTGGTGAGGAAGCCCTGACGAGTCGATCACCGAGTGCACCGGAGTTCCGCAGCTCTTAAAAATGCTCATTTGCGCCTATATCGTGGCCAGCACTCGATAATAATAGTTATAAAGTGATATGCAAGATAAAAAAAAAAAACTCTGATTGTATTTCCATGAGGTAATTGTTGATTGAGCTGCGGAACTCCGGTGCACTCGGTGATCGACTCGTCAGGGCTTCCTCACCAACGAGCGGCTCCCGGAGGAGAAGTAGGTGAGTTGAGTTGCATCTCCTTGCTAAAGAAAACAGGCAAAGCTAGCAGATGTTTGACAACTCGTACTACATGCTGGGACCCTGTGTGTACTATTGATGACATTTGGTGCAGTTCTGAGCATTATTTTGGGCAAATGGTGGCGTTTTGGTTGCGGTCAGACAGTGGATCCGGAGAGCGCCGTGTGTGGCGATATTGCGGTATTTGCTGAAGTTGGTGGATCTCGTGAATGTAGCGGTCGGGCAAATTGATCTCTCGAGGGGGGGTCTAACTCGGTGTTACGGTGTGTTTGACCATGGTTTACACTTACGCCGGAATTTCACTTTAAGCTCTAACTACTGGGTAAGAGTGTAAGATATTGCTATTCACTGTGAGAATTTATTGTGTTGCTTAGACATCTTGTTTACAACATAGAATTGATTATCGATTGATATGATAATAATTTTAATGACAATGACTCTAATCAATGCCCCCCCCCCAAAAAAAACATAAAGCACAACTCTTCTGCTTAATTGATTTTTTTGTTTTGTTTTACAATGCCGTAAATTATTGCACAATTTTCCCTTACCTTGAATTTCATACAAATGCTAATTTCTGTGAAAGAAGAAACAAATGATTAGTGATTAATACCAATGTGTGATCAACACAAAACAAACTGACTGATTGGTATCAGTCTTTTTAGTAATTAGCATCTTTAACAACTGTTTTCTAACACATAGATTCACTTATTTTACTGCAAATGAAAAAGAAATCTTCTGAAGTCAAGTAAATGTGTTTTTACCCCATCCTGCTTCATAAATTTCCTTTACACCTTTAACCCATTCACACCCTGGAGGAGGTGTTGGTTGAGGTTCATTTCTCTTTTGTCTGGTATGTGAAATGATTCTCTGTACCTACAACAAAATCAGGATAAACATACTGTACATTGGATTTTCATCATTCGTCACAGAAACCACTTCATTACTTTTACTGAGATCTTTAATTCCTAATCATAGACACAAACAGGAAACATCAAAGATCTTCTGGATCTTCTTACCAGATCAAGAGCTGGTTGTTGTTGTTCTTGTTCATCTGTCACCAGAGCGGCTGCATCAGTAGAAGTGAAGACGGTGAAGAGCAGGAAAACCTGCAGACACAACAGGACCAGCAGCAAACCTTTCATCATGGCTGATGAACTGAAGACTTTGATCCAACTATGAAACACAGGCACAGCTTTATATACTTACTGACAAACACCTCCATGTGGACAAAGAGGAGGGAATTACAGTAAATTAGAGGGTGACCCACAATAACCCATCCACACACACTTGCACAATATTAATGTTTATTTAAAATAGAGTTTGATTTCATTGTGTCTCCGACTGTATGTAATGAGTACTGAATCATTACCTACTCATAGTAGTTAGCTACTGATGAACTAACGAGGAACCAAAATAATCATTTGCCTCCATGTGCACCAAAATAACTTCTTTTGTTGAGACAGGCACCCAAATAAATATGTTTTGTGTCCACAAACAACAAAATGACAAACAAAACAAACAAACAAAAAAAACAGTGTCATTTGTCTTTTATTTTGGAAACAAGATTTTCATTTACGGCGGCTCACCTGTGCACCTTTAATGTGAGAAGCAGTGAATTCATTTGGCGATGAGAGATAAGTAATGGACCAAGCAAGTTTGACAGTTGAGGGTCCTGTCACTATACCTCCAATTGATCATGCGCCCTGGCTACGTAGTCAACGGGATGTCCCTTTGGGTAACTGGCAAGCGCTCATGACTATTACCCGGGAGGTGTGCGTTCAATCCCCGCCCAGACCTTCTTCACTTTGCCACACAAGGAAGAGCAAAAGAAAGATTATAGCTGCTGCGCAGCAATGGGCGGGGCCGGGCAATTTTTTTTATAGACAAAATTGGGCAATTTGAAAGTGAAAGTTGCAAAGCCGTACAGTAGCACAAATGGTTGATCTGTTATGAATTTAGCCCTCTAAAACCGGAGAGTAGTTTGATTAATCAAACGTTACATCTATGCTACGCTTGCACATGTTTTACAAAACATTAAGGGCTAGATCTACAAAGATCCCAGATAAAGGGCGCTAAATTGCGCGCTCCTAGTAAAATTTGGCGTGTTTGGTTAGCGCACGCAAAACAGGTGATCTACTAAGAGTACATGCGCAAACCGCAGTATTTAAATGAGTGGTTTTGCGCATGGTAATTGTTTCCACCATGGAGAGTGCGGACAGAGAGCTGGATGGACACAAACGCAGAATGAAAATGTGATCTGATGGATTACAGAGAGGGGCAAATAAACATACTGTCCAACTGCAGCAGAAGAAACGTTGGAAATTATCTATGAGAAAGTAAATGTGGTTGATAAAACAAAAAGAGAACAGATGAAGTGAAGAGAAAATGAGGAGAAAGGCCTATAAGGGGAATGTGGCAAGGTGAAGAGGGCCACAACTCCCGGGTAAGAGTCATGCGCGCTTGCCAGTCACCCAAAGGGACATCCCCTTGGCCTTGTAGCCAGGGCGCATGATCAATTGGAGGCATAGTGACAGAACCACCACTGTCACATCTCTCCCCCTCTTTTCACAAGCACGTCCTCGTGCTTCCGCGCAGGCTGCCACACATTAGGAATCCATGGACCCACCACTAGTGCTACATGGATCCTGTCAACAACGCCAGAATGTGGCAAGGTGAAGAGAGCCCGGTCGCAAGTCTGTAACTGACCAATCAGCCTTCATTAGCAGAATGCTAACGTGTTATGGCCAACAACAGTCCAACCTGTAGGAAATCGAAAGGACAAAACTTCTCAACAATTTCACTTCTAACCTATACTTCATATTGAACTCGCAGAAAATAACAACAGTATTTGCAATTTTTTGACGATTACCAGGTGAAAGGGACAAATTTAGCCTTCTAGCTCCAGAGACGGGTTTCTTGTGTAGCCTACAAACAATACTACTGTAGGTGCGCGTGCAACCAGGGGCCAAAAGACTGCTTCAGAGTGAACTGATATCAAAATGTCATAAGTAAAAGAATGTTATATCAAAATGTAAAAAAAAAAAAAAAAAAAAGCAAAAAGAAAAGATTATGATAATCTTTCCCTTTCGGCCATGTGTATTGTATTATTTGAACTAAGATGAAGTGTGATGATGATGATTTAAATTGACATGCCCGAAATAAACAAATTGATTGATTGATTGATTGATTGATTGATTGATTGATATCACTGTAGATGCCGATGCCGTATTGTTTGTCTATATTTCAAGCTTGTTTGTAGCAGAAGCTCCTCTTCCTGGTCCGTCCAAATCTTTTGCGATTTGCGCCGGCATCGCGCAAGATTTGGATTAACAGCAGTGAGATGAAGCGCTCTGGTCCTCCTGTCTCTGGAAACATGGTGTATGGTGTGGAGCATCAGACCTGATCTTCACCATGAAAAGAATCATAAAATAATGATGATTAAAGATGAGTAATAAGATGATTTAACCATTATTTGTAAGATGTTGTAAATTTGTTGATTTATGTTTGCAAGAAAGAAGGAAAAGTTTACCAAGTACGCCCAAAAGGACCAAATTGTCCTGGTCTTGGGCAATAGCTCAAGCAGCTCTTACATTGGTTCGAATGTTTCTTCCAACAGGTCTAAAAAAACAAACAAACATTATTTTGCACAATCTAGAAATTACTGCAACTCCACACGGCCCTTAAAACAATATGAAAGGCTCCACACAGACTGTGGATCTTCTTACCAGTTCAACAGACGGTACAGTGATAATAAGATGATTTAACCATTATTTTTAAGATGTTGTAAATGTGTTGATTTGCTATGTTTGCAAGAAAGTTTACCTGGGAACCAAATTGTTCTGGATTTGGGCAATATCTCAAGCATCTCTTAGTACATTGGTTCCAAGAATGGTTCGTCACACAGATCTAAAAAAAACCAAACAACTGAAGACTTTATTTTACACAGAAAATCTCTTTGTGGGCGGTGTTTAGCTCAGTTGGTAGAGCACCCATGTGTTGAGGCTAAGTCCTCACTGCGTCGAGCGGCCCTATCCTGCGTGTCATTCCCCCTCTCTCTGCCTCCCCATTTCCTGTGTCTCTCAACTGTCCTGTCCATTAAAGGCAAAAAAAAGGCCCGAAAATATACTTAAAAAAAGAAAAGGAAAATATCTTTGTATGGAAATTGCTGGAACTCCATGTAGCGGTTTTGGTACTCATCCTTGCGTTGTGTAGTTTTAACATACAAGTCAGACCTTCACCGTTGGCAACCTCGCCGTTTATTGTGCACACATGGAGTGACCTGGCAGAGAAATCCACATTTATAGTCAGTCCAGCTCTTCTTCTCTCACACACACACACACATACACGGCAGGGAAATAGCATCGTCCGACTGCCTAAACATTCTCAAAACTAACATAAAATAACACAAAGCGTACCTGGCAGAGAAATCCACATTTATAGTCAGTCCAGCTCTTCTTCTCTCACACACACACACACATACACGGCTGAAAAATGTAAAACGAAAGGAAAGTGCAGGTTAGCTACCACGTGTAACCCTAGCCATGTTGTAAACAGAAATAAAAGAAAAACACCGTCAACTTTATATGGAAAAGGACATGCTTGACCGTTTGGGAGCTATATGCTTAAGAAATACAACTTAAACCACCCCTTAGCATTGAAATTAAAGTAATTAATATGAAACAATAGCGGAGCTCGTAGCTTGTGCACCTACCAGGGAAATAGCATCGTCCGACTGCGGCTACCCCCCGGGGTGCACGACCCTAATCCGCAGGGGCGATGCATTTAATTACCATAGGAAAAACAAGTTTTTGTGGTGTGTGGTGAGTTTTTATGGCAAGTGGAATCAAATGATCTTTTAACTCCGTTACATCCACACGGCCCTTAAAACAATATGAAAGGCTCCACTCAGACAGTGGATCTTCTTAACCGTACAGTGATTCGCTGCATCAACAGGTGTGGGGACTGTGAGGAGCAGGAAAGCCTGCAGACACAACACGAACAGCAGCACAGTTCAGTCCATGGCTGATATAGTTGAAGCCAACATCAGGCCTGTATTTATACACACACTCGACCCACAGTGGACAAAGGAAGCAGGCAACAAAATTGGCCCCTTCAAAAATATAGTTGAATAGCCCTGGCTCAAAGAAACCAATGTGATTACTTTATTCTACTTTCTTGTTCTACTCCATCTCAGAGGGATTTTATTGTTCCTTTTATTCCTAGTCAGTTACGAGCTGCTTTATGTATTAGTAGTCTCTCTCTGTCTGACATTTGGACACAAACAGAAACACTTGGCATCAAAGCTCTCACAACATTAGTAAAACTCCTGCATGGATCTTCTTACCAGAGGTGGTGGTTGTTGATCGTCTGTCACCAGAGTAGCTGCATCAGTAGAAGTGAAGACGGTGAAGAGCAGGAAAACCTGCAGACACAACAGGACCAGCAGCAAACCTTTGGCCATGGCTGATTAACTGAAGACTTTGATCCAGCTGTTAAACACACTCAGAGCTTTATATACTTACTGACAAACACCTCCACGTGGACAAAGAGGAGGGAATTACAGTAAGAGGGTGACCCACAATAACCCATCCGCACACACTTGCACAATATTAATGTTTATTTAAAATAGAGTTTGATTTCATTGTGTCTCCTCCTGGTAGCAGATGTCAGTCCGTCCTTCTCCTCTCATCACTTTCATATTAGTGGAAACATGACAACAACTTGTCAGATGTTCTTGTTCTCACTCATCTCCTTGTAATGTGTCCATATTTTGTAATTTCAGGGCTTCAGCATTAAAAAAAACAAGGCTGTAGTGAACCTTTGTGTATTTGAATAGTAATTTATTGACTAGTCTGATCATAACCTTTAAACATGAGGGGTAAAAGAAGACCTTGTTTTAAATGGTTGTAAGCCTAAAATGCACATCATCCTTTTCTCCCATTAGTGTCAGCAAAAATTGGTTAGTCACACATGAAAGTAACACAGGACTGAAATGTGAAGTTTCAACTGCAGCCTTTATTGAAAATACAAATCACTTCTTTTTTTTTTAACAGTAACACTTTTTTTCAACATTTAAAAAAATACAACAAAATATTTGAAATAGATCAGCAGCTTTAACCTCACTGCAGTGAATTCATGGAAAAATAGAAATCACAATGCTCTGTGGCAACAAAGTAGCAAAAACCCTGTAACTTTAAACCTGACAAGTAGTTCATGATTGGCTGCTCCTTCTCTCCTCCACTGTCATTATAGGTCTACTGATTAATGTAGATGTTGGGAAATATAACACATCAGCACAGTGTGTAAAAAACATTCCACACACAATGCAAAGTTAATGCAATTATTATTGTCAACAAAAGTTAAGAGCTTTTACAACAGACAGAAAAACATTGTTGAAGAGACGATGTTGTTACTGCAGCTTCTCACTTCTTCTCTCTCACGCAATCTGATCACAGACACAGAAATAAAGAGAGACAACAAATAAATCATCACTTAAAGTGTCAATAAAACATGCCAATCCATCTGTGTAGTTAACTGGATTATTATTATTTTCTCTTTTTTCTCCTACATACAGTATCTCATAACTAGATAAAGTAGCATTTCCTGGGGACCGGGCACTGACTCCCTGAGTCTATTTGAGGTCTCTCTACCAGCCAATTAGCTCAGCGAGTTGGGAGCTGGTTCTTGGTGTCAGAGATTGTGAGTTCGAGACCCAGCAAGGGTGATGATGATGATGATGACAGATCAAAATGTCAGATGTCCTCAACATGAAACACAAGGCAATTGTCCTGATAGTTGCCTCACACAGCAAGCCTCTAAATTTAAAAAAACAAATAGCTTGGACCGGACCATGGGCGAAAGCTCACCAAACTTTGCACAAAGGTCCAGTCTCATGTTCATCTTTCTTCTTCCGAGGAAATCATACTTCCCATGGGCGAAAGCTCACCAAACCGTCAGACCCCATGCCATATTTACTCAACTCCAAGGACTCCAAGATGCAATTTATGTATTATCAGATTTTTGTTTAGATAACAGAATTTCTGACATTTTGACAATTTTTGAAATCTGCCTTGACAACAGCTGCCTGGTCTCTGATTCCCTGAGTCTATTTGAGAAGTCACACATCATGTCTCACTTCCAGACAGTTGGCTCAGTGAGTTAGGAGCTGATTCTTGATGTCTGAGGATGTGGGTTCAAGACCCAGCAAGTGAGATAATGATACTACATCAAAATACGAGCTGTTCTTTGTGAAACAAATGTACAACATTTTTTACCATGAGTCATGGTAGATGATGTTTGACAAAAACATATCAGAATTTTACCTCAAAAACGTAAGTTTTTTTTTTTAACAATTGGTTTCAAATCTGCCTGCGCGACAGTGAATGGTTTACTCAATTTGTGAAGCCACTGTTAAACTGCCACCTGCCAATTAGCTCAGTGTGATAGACAATGGTCTTTGGTTCCAGAGGCTGTGGGTTCAAGCCTCAACTGGTGCAAAGTGAACATTGTGACGTCAACTGTCTTGTCTTCCTATTCTCCTTTTTGTTGCTCAGAATTTGCCTAAATTTGCCAAAATTAGCCCGGACCCGACCCATCGCTGCGCAGCAGCTATAATTGTAAATTTGCTTTTGTATTCAGATTACCTGCAAATCCAGGTCGGGGTCTTTCTTTTCAATCTGTGAAAGAAGAAATTCAATTAATAAATTGATTATCAGACAAAGAAAACTGACTGATATCAGCTGTTTTTTAATGCAGATTCTTTACAAACAACTGTATTTTATTTTATTTTATTTTTTGATGAAGGAGAGTCGTAGCTTATTTTAAATGAAAAATTGTCAAAAAGTTTCCTTTACACTTCCAATGATCCCATATCCACCAGGTTTCCACCATTCATACGGGAATGAGAATCTTCGAATTGGTTCATCCTAGGTAAAAAAAAAAGTCACTAGTTACTTTTGTTACTAGTTACTTTTTGCTTCAAAATTTGACATTAAAATCATATCTTATCAGCTAAAAGCAGAGCTATCCAACTAGCGGCCCCCGGGCCAGATCCAGCCCACCAGTCAAGTCAAACGGTCCCCAGCCCATCAACCAATAAGAATTTAAAAAAAGAATAATCATTATCATAAAAATACGAAACCCCACATTAAAAGTGAAGAGCAAATAAAGTGGAGAAATTGTGCAATATTTTTGCCAAAAGAAATGTTTGACGCTCCTATAAACTGTACATGCTCCTGGTCCTCGCTGCTCCTCTCACCCACACTACCCGTCCTGCTCCCGCCTCATCTCCGCAATCCTGATGCACCACATTCATTTTGCTCCAGCCCAGTCTCTCTACTCCTCTCCCCCAAACTTAAGCACCAGTCCTGGGCTACATATGCTCCGCTGTCCTACTAGAGTTTTTTTTTTTTCTATTCATTTATTTTGAGGTAATGGAGCAACTAGTAGCCTACTGTAACTATTACTTTAGTTAGATTGCTGCTGTCAATGAAATGGTAACAGACAGCTCAGATGAATGACCGGCCCACAGGCCACAGCCCTCCAACAAAATTGCGCCCCTCAAAAGTATAGTTGAAAAGCCCTGGCTCAAAGAAACCACGTCATTACAGTTACTAGTCGCTTTATGTATTAGTAGTATCTCTCTGTCTCTCTCTGTCTGACATTTGGACACAAACAGAAACACTTGGCATCAAAGCTCTCACAACATTAGTAAAACTACTGCATGGATCTTCTTACCAATTCAAGAGGTGGTGGTTGTTCATCTATCACCAGAGCGGCTGCATCAGTAGAAGTGAAGACGGTGAAGAGCAGGAAAACCTGCAGACACAACAGGACCAGCAGCAAACCTTTGGCCATGGCTGATGAACTGGAGACTTTGATGCAGATGTGAAACACACACAGAGCTTTATATACTCACTGACAAACAACCACCTTCACGTGGACAAAAACTACACACTTGCACAATCTATGATGTCAATATGGGGTAAACAATGACACAAACTTTTTTTCTTTTTTTCTTTTGATTTATTTAACCAACTTTGTAAAACCAGCACCTCCTCTATTTCACTTAATTCATGAAAAGTCAGTCTTGAATGAATGAATATAAAGCAGGTTTTACAATGATCTTTAAAGTGGACAGACAATATCTAGGACGTGTAGTAACTGGAACAACCAAGAGATATTGAACATTTTATTTTGTTATTCAATAGTGTTATGGGAGGTGTCATGGAGGTGTGTTGTGCTGTTTCTTTGTAGTACATGGTGTTCTACCTCCTTCTGTGTGTGGGTGTGTGGGTGTGTGTGTGTGTGTGTGTGTGTGTGTGTGTGTGTGTGTGTGTGTGTGTGTGTGTGTGTGTGGGTGGAGCTGCCCTCTTCACTTTGTGTCCTGACAGCACTGCCAGCACCTGTCATGTGGGTCTGAGTCATGTAACACTTTGTCCACTCTGTGCACCAGCCTAACCTCTTTTGGTCCCCCGTACGTTCTTTCAGCCTTTAAGCAGTGGTAAGAGGGAGAATCCCTTTTCATTTGTCGATCGTGCTTTCTCATTTTTAATGCAAGGAGCATCAGTAAACCGCCTGCCTGTCTTTTGTTTTTCTTCCTTTTGCAAGTACATAAGGCACAGACTGATTTATGTTTGTTACAACTGCTTTGTATCTGTGATTTCTGTGGTGTTGGCATTGTTTGCTATCAGTGAGAAAGGTGGAGAGCTCACCTTATGTTGCATCCAGGGATCCCCTACCCTGGACATAAAAATGTGATTTGACGAAGTGGACAACTCTTCCCACACTGTAGAGAGTCGTTGTCGTGTAGGACTAGAATAAAGTGGAGTATTGATTTTCAAAAAGCTACTATAAATCCTACAGCTTAGACCTCTATTTCTATTTTACTATAGGTAGAACTGACATTATAAAGAGGTATCAGACAGGGCTGTCCACTCTTCTCACTATTTTTGTTTTAACAATAGAAACACTGTCAGTATGAGGTAAACAACAATATAAACTAAATAAACTCTAAAACTCTAAACTCTAAACTCTTTTTTTGCACATGATCTTTTGATGTATTTAACCAACTTTGTAAAAACCTTCACCTCCTCTATTTTAAATGATTCATGTAAGTCACTTGTCTCAGGTTATAAAATTTATTGGAAATACAGAAAAAATTGCATCAGAGAATCACATGAATATAAATCTGCAGGTTTTACAATGATCATTAAAGTGGACAGACAATATCTATGTGTATACTGAAACAACCAATAGATAAATAACATGTCATATTGTTATTCATTAGAATGAAATGTGATTTAACTAAGTGGACAACTCTTCCCACACTGTCGGGAGTCGTTGATGTTGTACTTTATCACTGTTTGACTGGAATAAAGAGGAGTATTGGCCTTCATTGAAGCTATAACACATTTGCACACTATATAAAGACTTGTCATCCTCAATGCAGTGACGGATTATTTTCCAAAGTGCCAGAAAACAGATCAACACTGTTGAAGAGACGATGTTGTTGCTGCAGGTTTTCATGTCTGTCTTCACTGCTCTGGTCTGACTTGTTCATGTTCCTCTCATCACTGACAGAAAGAGAGAGCGTAAAGTCAGAGAGGTGGAGACCAGGAATACATATTTCAATATAAATTTGATGGATCAAACATGTTTGAAGTCAATCAATAAATCTGGTGGTTTAATGTCTACAGTATGTTAATATTCAACTCAACAAAAACATGAAGCACATTTATAAAGCGAAGCCTGCGGAGCTAGTTCAGGCAGATGACACAAGTTGCGCCATAACATCCCGATCAGCTGATCAGTCACATGCTCTCCTCATCCAAACAGGGTGGGTTATTTAAACCCCCCAGTTTACAGTACTGTACCAGCTCATCCCTGGCCATGCTGCCACTGCTGCTGCTACTTTCTGCTCTGCTGCTGCTACCGCTTACATCTTGTTGCTGCTGCTGCTGCCCATGAGGTTTTGCAAACCCACCACCTCCCCAGCATCCACCTGTGGGCTCTGTCTCTATGATTCCCTGACAGGAGTCTGCTTCATTCCCTGTAATGTCTGGCAAAGGGTTAGATCATTCAGGAATTAATAACTGAGACAGAGCCTGACGCCAAACCTGCTGCAGCCATGCTCAAGGATACCTATGCTGTGCTTCAGCTTGCCATGCTTACGCTCAATAAATTATTTGTTCTCATTTCAGAGTTGTCTGACTGAAGTTAGTTGTTTTTCCAGTACACACAAACTCCTCCTCTTCCTCCATCACTAATATGACAAACCTCTCTTCAACTTCAACTTCAGCTTTATTGTCCCCTAGGGGAAATTCATGTTGCAGAAAGGTAAAAAAAAAAAAAAAAAGACAAATATCCCAGAGGGCAAACTGGGAGCTGTTCCATACAATCGAAAATAAATAAATAGATAAGTAAGCGGGGTGTATCATGACTGTTTAGAATTTGAATTCAGTTGGGTAATGGCTTGTGCTATGAATGAGTTTTTCAGTCTATTTGATTTGGCTTTTGGCAATCTAAATCTCCTGCCAGAGGGAAGGAGCTCAAACTCGGCATGGAGAGGATGGTCAGGACACTGATGATGTCCTGAGCCTTAGACATTATCCTCCTGTGAAAAATTATGGGCAGATCGGGTAATGTAACCCCGATCATTTTACTGGCCACTTTGACAATGTGCTCCAGCCTCTTTTTATCTCCAAGTTTGAGACTGCCAAACCAAGAGATGATGGCAACAACTTATTGTCAACAACCACACCAAGGTACTTAAAGGTTGTGACGTGCTCCACAATCTCTCCCTTAATTACTGTTGGGGGTGGAGGGTTAGAGTTTCTTCTAAAATCTATGCACAAGTCTTTAGTTTTTGTCACATTTAAGTTTAAAAAGGAATAATCACACCAGCGGATAAAATCATCCACCACTGGTCCCGGGGCTGTGCCCTCCCCTTGCAACAGACTCACTATGACCATGTCATCAGCAAACTTAAACTACATGTCTGTCTGGATGTGAGCTTCTGCAGTCATCAGTGTACAGGATATATAGTATGGGTGAGAGGACACAGCCCTGTGGAGAACCGGTGGAGGAGAGGAGGACATCAGACAGAGCACTGTTCACTCTAACACATTGTGATCTGTCTGTTAAAAAATTTAAAATCCACCCAACAATACTAGGACACAGCTTAAAATTTGATAATAATTTAGAGGCTAAAATTTGTGCCTGAATTGTGTTAAAAGCAGAAGTAAAATCTAAGAACAATAAGTGTGCATGGGTGGCCGGGCCTTCAAGGTGTTTAAAAACAAAGTTAAGAAGGGTCAAGACTGCGTCATCTAACCCTCTTTTACTCCTATATGCAAATTGTAGGGGGTCTAAAATGTCCTGGACAGCCTCCACCAACTCTCTTTTAATGATCTTTTCGAATACCTTCATAACCAATGAGGTCAGGGCTATAGGTCTCTGGTCTCTGGCTTAATTGTTTGTTTGTTTTTTAAATACAGTCAATTATTGCAGATTTTCTGCAGTAGATTACCTTGTGTTTCATTGGCTTTGCTGGGGCTGTGACAGAAGAAACAAATGATTATTGATTGATATCAACACGAAACAAATTGACTGACTGGTATCAGTCTTTTTAGTGATGATGATTCACTTATTTTACTGTGAATGAAAAATGATCTGAAGTCAAGTAAATGCGTTTTTACCAAATGAAAGTGAACCCGGCAACATACGATATATTTGGTATGGCGATGTTGGTCGAGGTTTATTGCTTCTCTTTTGTCTGGTTTGCCAAATCATTCTCTGAACCTAGAAAACAAAATCAAGGTAAATACGATTTTTAATCATTCTGCACAGAAACCACTTTATTACTTTGTTCTACTGCGTCTACTACGTCAACTTCTATTCAAACTCATCTAAGCAGTGACCCCAAACCAGTGGTTTGAGTTTATTAGAGGATTTCTATTTTCTGCAGCTTGATACTTGTACTCCACCACATTTCAGGGGGGCATATTGTTCATTTTACTTTATCTTTAGTTACTTTACTCTCACTTAATGTGAGACATTTAGACACAAATAAAAACACTTTGCAGCAAAGCTTAAAAAAAACTCCTGCATGGATCTTCTTACCAGATCAAGAGGTGGTGGTTGATCATCTGTCACCAGAGCGGCTGCATCAGTAGAAGTGAAGACGGTGAAGAGCAGGAAAACCTGCAGACACAACAGGACCAGCAGCAAACCTTTGGCCATGGCTGATGAATTGGAGACTTTGATCCAGCTCAGAGCTTTATGTACTCACTGACAAACAACCACCTCCATGTGGACAAAGAGGAGGGAATTACAGTAAGAGGGTGACCCACAATAACCCATCCACACATGCTTGCAAATTTTTTATGTTTATATGAGTTTGATTTCATTGTGTCTCTGACTCCCGGTATATTTAGCAGATGTCGATATGTCCTTCTCCTCTTTTTTTTCACTTATTCTCACTCACCCCCTTGTAATGTGGTTAGTGATACTTAGGGGGTAATGTTGTGTAATTTCAGGGCTTCAGCATTAAAGGCTGTAGTGAACCTTTGTGTATTTAAATAGTCATTCATTGACTAGCCTGATCATAACCTTTAAACATGAGGGGTAAAAGAAGACCTTCTTTTAAATGGTTGTAGGCCTAAAATGCACATCATCCTTTTCTCCCATTAGTGTCAGTTAAAATCAGATAAAGGTGAGTCAAACATGAAAGTAACACAGGACTGAAATGTGAAGTTTCAACTGCAGCCTTTATTGAAAATACAATCACTTTTTTTTTTTAAACAGTAACACTTATTTTCAACATTTAGATGAAGAAAATACAACAAAATATTTGAAATAGATCAGCAGCTTTAACCTCACTGCAGGAAATTCATGGACAAAATAAAAATCACAATGCTCTGTGGCAGCAAAGTAGCAAAAACCCTGTAACTTTAAACCTGACAAGCAGCAAAAATATTGACTGTATGTTGTAGTTCATGATTGGCTGCTACTTTTCTCCTCCACTGTCATTATTGGACTATTGATCAATGTAGATGTTGGGAAATACAGTATAGCACAATATATCTACATTTCACACACAATGCAAAATTGATGCAGCGATTATTATTAGTCAACAAAAGATTTGCAGCTTTTAGAACAACAGCAACGTTGTTGAGGAGGCGATGTTGTTACTGCAGCTTCTCACTTCTTCTCTCTGGTGCATTCTGAAATAGAGAGTGATAACAAATAAATTATCAATTAATCCGTCTAGGAAACAAGAAGTTACTGGATTGTTATTATTTACTCTAAATTTAATTTTTGTTCTCTTGCACAGGAGAGGTTTTTTTTTTTTTTTTACATGTGATTGTAAATTAACCTTTGTATTCAGATTACCTGCAATTCGAGGTCATTGTCTTTGTTATCAACCTGTGAAAGAAGAAATGCAAGTAATTAATGAATTGATATTCATGACAAAGCAAACTGACTGATATCAGCTGTCGTAACTTGTTTTAAATGAAAAATTGTAAAACGTTTCCTTTACCCTTCCAATAAGAGAAAATTGCCCTGGTTTCCAGCCACCAAACGGGTTGGAAGGGAAACTTGGTGGAGTTGGTTTTCCAGCCTGCAATAGTTGGCGTATGAGTTCGATCTGTAAAAGAAGAAAATAAATGCAAGTAATTAATGAATTGATATCAGTGTGTGATCAAGACAAAGCAAACTGACTGATATCAACAGTTTTTTGAGAAGGAGAGTCGCTTATTTTCTCCTTTGAACTCAATCAGTGGCCTATGTTACATTTCCAACACACAATAAGGGTCATATTTTGGACCTGGTATGTTGCTGTTGCTTATCTTCCCTATCTATTCATTTAGCTGAATTGTATTTTCTTTGTATTTTTATATATCATTGTATTTTATGTCAATTTTGGCTATTGTTATTGTTAAGGTGACATTGGGTGTTGTGAAAGGTGACAACAAATAATTAGCATAGTAATAATATTGTATTCTTCACTGAGAGCTTAAGTCTCTAGTCACTTTTGTTACTGGTTAGTTCTTGCTTCAAAATTAGACATTAAAAGTCACATCTCATTAGCTTAACACATTGTTAATACAATAAAAGCTCTGTTAAAAAAAATTTACCTCTTTTGGGTTAGTTGGTGGAGTGGGAGGCTGCAAAACAAACAATAAATTATTGATATTAGTGGGTGATACAAATGAAACTCGCTGAGAGGTATCAGCCTTTTCAACAATGATCATCTTCAGCATTTTTTTTATTTTCTTTTTTACATTCACTTGTTTTACTAGGGAGAAAATAATAATAATCATAAGTTGAAGTCTAGTAAATTTGTTCCTACCACTTTAAAACCATAACATGCGCCTGGATTCCAACTACAGTAGGACGACACATTGAGATATTTCCTGGGAATTCTGCGTCGACTCAGCTGTGAGAAAATCAGAATTAATTTGTGTTATATTATGGATTTATTTTGTTCTAATGTCTACTGGTCTTCGAAATGACTTGTGTTTCTCTATGCAGTTACAAAAAAACACTGGTGAACCTTAAAGTGTTAATATGATCATTTCCATTTTCTGCTACATCCCACAGGAGATATTGGAGATATTGGAGCCATTTAGTCTTTGTATCAAATATGTTGCAACATTTGAGAAGCTCCTGCATGGACCTTCTCACCTGCTCAAGAGGAGGTTGTTGTTGTTCATCATGACTTCTGGTTTCCTCATTGGTTCTCTCAACCTGGACAAAATAAATCAAGACAAATATACATTTAATTTCACATTATCTCTCACATAAACCACTTTATTCTACACTGCTCTGATGTCAACTTCTATTCAAACTCATATGCACAAATACACATTTCAATGTGTTTCTCTTTTCTGCAGCTTGATACTTGTAGAGAGAAATATTGTAAAGAAAACATTGAATCCGTGAAGCTCCTGCATGGATCTTCTCACCAGATCAGGAGGTGGTGGTTGTTGATCGTCTGTCACCAGAGCGGCTGCATCAGTAGAAGTGAAGACGGTGAAGAGCAGGAAAACCTGCAGACACAACAGGACCAGCAGCAAACCTTTCATCATGGCTGATGAACTGGAGACTTTGATGCAGCTGTGAAACACACACAGCTTTATATACTCACTGACAGACTACCGTTTTCATGCGAACAAAGAGGAAGGAATTATGAGGGTGTATGATGACGAAAAACAAGAGGTTCTTCCCCATGATTCAAGACATGTTTAACTGAAATCTTAGTCGCAATACCTGTTTTGACATCTCCTTTAAACAACCTGCACGCCATATAATCAAGTGTATTATTCCCCATGGTGATATAGTCCACACCCTATGACTATATTACTTCCTGCTTTCATACCAGGAACAATAATGTGCATGTTAAAGTGCAGGTTAAGAAGGTGAACTGAAGTACAATAATCATAGTAATTGCCTGAAAAGAAGAATAGGCTATTGCTACTGTAGATGTACAGATATTTCTCCTCAGAAAAACCTCAAAATCAGGTTATTGGAAAAAAAAAAAAAACTCATTTATAATCCCACAGCTTCATTTATATTTTAACCACATTTAACTATCTCACAATACATTTTGTTACATAAAATCTTAATATATGATAAATAACCAGTAAGTAGCTGTGTAAAACTTTGTCGCACTGAAGTTTAGTGTTAGAAAGTGGCAACTAGTACAACAATTAGTGGTATTATTTCCTTATTATAACATTATGGCTGAATAGAAATAGATAAAGTGTATATCTTCTCAAAAATGTATTGATCAATCTCTTCCAAACATATTAATGCGAAAATTAAACCAAAATCAATCTTTGCAAACTGTGTCATTCAGGCTTAAACTAAATTGGGGGTATTGAGCAGTAGGATTGAGGTTGAGGGCTTTGTTTTAATTTGTCAACCTCTGTCAGTTTAACAGAAACACATATTTGTGCATAGGAATGTTCAGTATTAATCTTTTAAATGTCACTCAGTCATTAATATTAAGTATGGATCAGTGTGTTAGGACATCATGGCATAGGCTACTGGCCACAAGCATGAATTTGTTTCACCTGGGTAACTGGGACTCAGTAACCACTGCATCTGGTAAAGGTGATTACTAAAAGGGATAAAAAGAAGAATGTGTCTGAAAACAAAATGATTCCTACTTTATAGGCAACTATGTTTTTGTTTATTTTTACAGGGTCACAATCAAATGTAATTGCACCATAGATATTTGATTGCTAATGTGCATTTGTTATCCAAATGATCTTGTTAGGTTTCTTACAAAGTTGTAACTATGTAGTCAGGCAACATGAGGGGTAAAGGAATAAATGGTCATAAGCCTAAAATACACATTATCCTTTTCTCCCATGGACGTCAGTAAAAAAAAATAGATTGAGGTGAGTCACACATGCAATCAACACAGGACTGATATGAAATGTGAAGTTTCCACTGCAGCCTTTATTGAAAATACAATTCACTTTTCTTTTCTTTTTTAACACTTATTTTCAACATTTAGATGAGGAAAATGGAACAAAATATTTGAAATAGATCAGCAGCTTTAACCTCACTGCAGAAAATTCATCGAAAAAACAGAAATCACAATGCTCTGTGACAGCAAAGTAGCAAAAACCCTGTAATTTTAATTTGACAAGCAGCAAAAATATTGACTTTATGTTGTAGCTCATGATTGGCTGCTACTTCTCTCCTCCGCTGTCATTATAGATCTGATCAATGTAGATGTTGAGAAATATAGCACATTAGGACAATATGTAAATACATTTCACACACAATGCAAAATGAATGCAGTGATTATTATTATCATTATTATTATTATTACAGTATTGTCAAGAAAAGGTAATAGCTTTTACAACAGAGAGCAACGCTGCTGAAGAGACGATGTTGCTGCAGCTTCTCACTCCTCTCAAGCATTCTGATCACAGACACAGAAATAAAGAGAGACAACAAATAAATCATCATTTGAAGTATCAAAAAACCGAGTGAATCCATCTCTGTAGCTATTGGATAATTATCATTTACTGTAAGTTTACTTTTTGTTCTCCTACGCAAGCATGTGATTGTAAATTAGCTCATGTGATTACCTGCAATTCCAGGTCTCTGTCGTTAAAATTAATCTGTGAAGGAAGAAATGCAAGTAATTAATGAATGTACTGTATATCAGTGTGTGATCAAGACAAAGCAAACTGACTGATATTAGCTGGGTTCTTTTTAAAGAAGGAAAGTCGTAGCTTATTTCAAATGAAAAATTCTCAAAGGTTTCCTTTACCCCTCCAATGATCCCACCTCCACCTGGTCTCCAGCCACCAAACGGGTAGGAAGGAAATCTTTGTGGAGTTGGTTTACCACCCTAGATTAAAAAAAGTCACTATTACTATTTCATTTTTGCTTCTAAATTAGACATTAAAAAAAAAATGTGTTAGCTTAAAGTCTATCATACATTGTTACGATTAAAGCAGGGATTTGTAACCCCTAATTAGCAGAAGACAGTACACACCTGTGGTAGTGATGGTAGTCTAGGGCGAGGCTGCAAAACAAACAATAATTTATTGATATTAGTGGGTGATCAACACAAAGCAAACTAACTGACAAGTTTCAGCCTTTTCAACGATGATCATCTTTAGCAACTGTTTTTCAGCATTCACTTATTTTACTAAGAATTAGGGGGAAATAATAATCATAAGTTAAAGTCAAGTAAATTTGTTCTTACCTCTCTACATGCGCCTGGTCTCCAACTACAGTAGGATGACACATTGAGATATTTCTTGGGAATTCTGCGTCGATTCAGCTGTGAGAAAATCTGAATTAATTTGTGTTAAATTATGGATTTATTTTGTTCTAATGTCTACTGGTCTTCGAAATGACTTGTGTTTCTCAATGCAGTTACAAAGAAACACTGGTGAGTCTTAAATACACTTGTGTTCATTTGATCATTTCCATTTTCATCCCACAGGAGATATTGGAGATGTTGTGCCATTTAGTCTTTGTATCAAAGATGTTGCAACATTTGAGAAGCTCCTGCGTCGACCTTCTTACCTGCCTAAGAAGCAGTTGACCTCTGGTTTCCTCATTGGCTCTCTTAACCTGGACAAAATGAACCAAGACAAATATTTAATTTTGCATTATCTCTCACAGAAACTACTTTTTCAACTTCTATTCAAACTCATATGCACAAATACACATTTCAATGTATTGAAATTTGTATTCTGCAGCTTGATACTTGGAAAAAAATTGCTTTTTTATAATATAAAGACCTTACATTAGTTTATTTAGTAACTAAAGTAACTTTTAGTTATTGGTTACTTAATTTATCTCCTTATCTCTCTGACCTTTATATAATACAAACAGAAAACATTGAATCCGTGAAGCTCCTGCATGGATCTTCTTACCAGATCAAGAGGTGGTGGTTGTTGATCGTCTGTCACCAGAGCGGCTGCATCAGTAGAAGTGAAGACGGTGAAGAGCAGGAAAACCTGCAGACACAACAGGACCAGCAGCAAACCTTTCATCATGGCTGATGAACTGGAGAGTTTGATCCAGATGTGAAACACACTCAGCTTTATATACTCACTGTGACCATTTTCATGTAATCAAAGAGGAAGGAATTATGAGGATGTATGATGATGTAAAACAAGGGGTTTTTCCATGATTTCCATTATGTTTAACTCAAATTTTTGTCACAATTCCTGTTATGACATAGTTTTATATGAAAAGATAAATATTGCTAGATGTACATACACATATTTCCCCTCAGAAAAAAACCTCAAAATCAGTATATTGAAAAATACTCATTTGTAATCCCGCAGCTTCATCTATATTTTAACCACATTCAACTATCTCTCCATGAATTTGTTTCCCCGGGTAACTGGTGCTCAGTAATCATTATACCTGGTTGTAAAATATCAATAAAAAGAGAAATACGTCTGAAAACAAAATCATTCCAACTTTATGGACAACAGTGTATTTTTTGTTTATTTTTACAGGGTCAGAGCTGGCTACTTTTTTTCATCAATTGTCCAAATGATCTTGTCAGGAATCTTACAAAGTGGGAACTGCGGGCAATATAAACTTTTACTTCCTCAACTCTTTAGAAAATCTGGAAGAGTCCAGTATTTGCCAAGACACATTGTACATCAGTGTGAGATGATTCATCTTAAAAACATATTGAAACATGTCTCATAAACGTGACTTAACTGAACCGAGGATGAATGATTAGTTCAAAGTGGTTTTACAAGTTCTTTTTTTTTCAATTTATGAGTCACTTCTTCTTTGGCATGAAGAACATAAAGTTGTGGTTGAAGGTGACACTTTAGTGTGGGTTTGGGACTCAGCTGGAAGCGACTGCAGTGAGTGTGATAAGGAAGCTTCACTGTGGTTCATACTATTAAAGTTAAGACTTCACTGAAAGTTTCTATCATGAATGAAACTGTGTTTCCAGAGATGCATGATGGGAAGGTTGCTGCATGCTCCTTGTGTTTGCTTAGTAACTTCATTTAATGAGTTGAATTAATTTAAAGCACTTAATGCACAGAACTGAAATAAACACAAGGAATACAATGTACAACGAACAAAGGTGTGCAGTTGAGTTGCTGGAAAATAATTTACACAATCGCTGAATTACCTTTAGTGTATTGACATTTAAGTTAAACTATACAAGTAAATCAATGTTGGAGGCTTAATGTGATTCTCCATTTTGTATTTTGTTTGAAAAATTCCTCATTATAATTTTGTGAAACATTTCTGCTTCCTTCACTGATCTGGAAACAGTAACACTATCTACTAGAAAAAAAAGCACCTCACTTTACTTTTTGACTTATTTGACTTCTGCATTTTAATGATGAACACATTAAAATACAGTTCCCGAATCTTATCCGGTGTTTTGCTAAAAGCAGATTTTTGTGTGCATCATCATTGAAACTCTAAAGACCAGAGGTGTGGACTTGGACTCGGGACTTGAGACTTGACTTGGACTCGAGTCCCGATTTTGATGACTTAAGACTTGCTTGATCAAATCAAAAAAAGACTTGGACTCGCTTGGGACTTGATGCCAAAGACTTGAGACTCTACTTGGACTTAACCCTCTTGACTTGAATTCAAGTCAAGTCACATGAAGCAAGCACAAATATTAAAATAATCACATCAATGTTACTGTAGCAGCCAGTCAGAGACGTTCTATATGGAACCCACTCCTGTTATCAGTCTTGGCTGTATGATTAATGCCAACACACCAAAGCCTACCACACACATAAAGATAATCTGGCTGATTTTGCCCCGATTTTCCCCCTTCCGACCAAAGACAAAAATCGCCCAATTATCTTAGGCTTTTAAGATTATTTTATGAGATTCTGGTTCTGGATTGTGATGTTTTAAGATTTAAATTCTCCCGACAATCAGCTCGTAAAACGGTTGGCGCCGACAATCGTAAATATTAAACATGCTCAATATTTACGATTGTCGGCTCCGATAATTGTGACCGTTTGGATCAAAAGTCGGCTTGTGTGTGGGGGAACTCGACAATCCTGATTCACCGGCTCCGCGGAACGTAATGTGAAATTGAATGTAACCAATAAATAAGCGATCTGACTGCAGCACACGTAGCATAACAAACCAGTGTGGCTAACGGCTTTGGTGGCTACCAAAGACGGTTTAATAGAGTACTGTATCTTTGATGGCTAGCATCAACAGAGAAGCTACGTCAGATCACATTCGATCACGCAAGATTTCTGGCGTGTTACTGTAGGCCTACGTCAATTTTAAATAGCATAATAACAACTTAACAATTGAAGCGTGGTCATGATCTTTATGTATCATTAATTATAATCGATTTGTTTGGGACTCGAAACAAAAATCTTTGGACTTGGTTGGGACTCGAAACAAAATCTTAGGACTTGGTTGGGACTCGAAAAAAAATCTTAGGACTTGGTTGGGACTCGAAACAAAAATCTTTGGACTTGGTTGGGACTCGAAACAAAATCTTAGGACTTGGTTGGGACTCGAAAAAAAATCTTAGGACTTGGTTGGGACTCGAAACAAAAATCTTAGGACTTGGACTTGACTTGGGACTTGAGAGCAAAGACTTGAGACTCTACTCGAGACTTGAGAGCAAAGACTTGAGACTCTACTTGGACTTGCAACATAGGGACTTTCTCCCACCTCTGCTAAAGACCATAACAGTTTGATTTAATAGAAACAAGTTAATGAGGAATAGAGTAGAAGCAGTCAATATTGTTTCAGCAAATGACCACTTTATGTCCAATATATGATGCAGATGAATATAACAAACATGCAGGAAAACGCACTTTAAAAAATCCACATAGTAACGAAAAATGTTTACATCAAACAGCAAAATATACAATTTCACGTCCTCTGATGTAACTCAATGTTTTGAGCTTCATTGAGTAAATGCTGCCGACCATTTGTTCACATTAGTCATTGTTATGTAACAGAAATCTGCTCTTAACTTTTTATGTGAAATGAGCAGTGGTGTGTTCAGGTCATTCAATTACAGTAGTTCAATATTTTGGCAATTTCCGCCCATTACCATAATCCCTATAGCTATAGAAGTACGTTAATTACCTTTATTCGTCGATGCATGTTGTTTTGAGTGGGTTTTTTCCCTTAAATACACACTTCAACAACTCCAAAACACTCTTGTGGAGAAGTTGTGACCTGCACATTCACCACGCTATGAAATAATAACGTATTATGTAACATTACAACACATGAAGAAAATACTCGGAACTACTTGCGTTTTTGAAATCACTCCGCACAGCAGCCGTGTCTGGAAAGTAGTTCCGGCTGCATTTGCCTCGAAAACAACTCTGTCTATAATGTTACATTATTATTTCATAGCGTGGTGAATGTGCAGCTCACAACTTCTCAACGAGAGTGTTTTGGAGTTGTTACGGTGTGTATTCAGGGAAAACCGAAAATTCAGTGTGCCGCGTCTCTTCACCTCTCTCTCAAAACAACATGCACTGACAAATAGAGGTAATGAACGCACTTCTATGGCTATAGGGATTATGGCAATGGGCAAATTTGCCAAAATGTTGAACTATCCCTTTAAACCAATATCAAATAATTCATACAATCAAATTGTTGTCACTGAAATTCACACTGAAATAAATCAAATATTGAACATGTTTTCGAAAACATTTTTTCCTTGTACATGCAGATTCAAATGGATTCCTCTGGTCCTCATTGGAAACGTGTGATGTGGTGGGAGCACCAAGAAACTACTCGTCCTAGAGACAGAGAGACAGAAACAAGGAATTATGTTCAGGAACTAATAAAACTATAAAGTAAACTGTTGCATCTTTCAGCCTCTGTAGTGTGGTTTCATTTTTTTTATTAATTTGTCCTGACCCACATGCATTGTGTCTTTTTTCTACACAAACTCATCTGCAAGTTTGACTTTTAATACAATTACTTTGAATAAAAAACATTTAAAGATCTCAAAGAAGACTTTTAAAGATGAGTCATGACATGATTCAGATATGATTTTCAAGAAGCTGTTCGGGCATTTGAGATAATTTAAAGAAAATACACTTGCAACATTTCTGCACACCGGTTGACAGAAAGGTACTGGAGAAGAAACTCCCGCACACTTTCTTCTCACTTGCAATATTTTTTATTATTAAAAGTTAGGTTAAGGTTAAACAACCGAAACGTTGGCCTTTTAATAATAAAAAAATATTGCAAGTGAGAAGAAAGTGTGCAGGAGTTTCTTTGCCAGTCCAAGAAAATACACACACACAAAAAAAAAAGTCTACTTTACCAGGAAGCTATAGTTTCCTGGTGCAATCTGAATTAAACCGTCTACAGCTTGTGCAGAACGCAGCAGCCCGGCTCCTAACTGGGACAAAGACACGCGAGCATATAACACCGGTGTTCTCCTCCCTTCACTGGCTCCCAGTTAAGTTCAGGATTGATTTTAAGATTCTTTTATTTGTTTTTAAGTCTCTGAATGGACTGGCCCCAGAATACTTGTCCAACCTTATTAAGGTACATGGACCCCCCAGAGCCCTGAGGTCATCCGACCAGTTGGTTCTGGACGTTCCCCGATCGTTCCTTAAAACCAAAGGCGATCGAGCCTTTGCAGTTGCGGCTCCCACACCGTGGAACTCTCTGCCACTTTCTGTGCGGTCTGCAACTAGCCTCTCTACTTTCAAAACACACCTTAAGACCCACTTGTTTACTCTGGCCTCTGGCTGAGTTAAGTCACTGTATTTTGGAGTTATACTGTCTTACTGCTCATGTGTATTGCTTATTTGTTCGTTTATCATACTGCTTTGCTTGTATTGCTTGTTGTATTGCTGACTGTTATCCTGTAAAGCACTTTGGCTGATTGCATGATTTTTTTTTTTTTTTTTTTGGGGGGGGGGGGGGCTAAAACTCAACCTGCAGTGTGTTATTGCTTTTATACAACAATCTCTCACAGTCTGTTTAAACCTCTGTTGAGTCTGTGACCAAAGGAAAAGTCACAAGACATATTCACAATTTGTCAAATTTTGCACTTTGAAATGGTTCAGTTTTATATCTGTAAAGCTGCTTCGTAGTTTCTTCATGGGAGCATGTTCTCAATGTGGGGTGATATGAATTTTTGGACTTACATTTACAATGGAGTGGAAGATTTGGAAACTTACATGCCAAAAAACTCAGAATTTTCAAGTTGAAAGTTATACATTTACAAGAAAAAAAATGCAGATTTATGTGTTTTGTGTGTGTTTGTGTGTGTGTCTGTTATGATCTGTAGATCAAAAGGGGACAAGGCCCTTATGATACCGTCATAATATCTGTCTGGGAATATCTGGGGAACATCATCCCAGATAAAATGTCTGAAGATGACAATGACATGTACTGTACTGTATAGACAATGCTTTATGCTATACACACAACCAGTAATGGAAACTTGAGGATGTTTGTTTGTTTGTTTCAACCAATTTATTTTGTGCCCAAAAAAGAAAACAAAGTGCTGTCAAAGAATTAAATCACTCCATCTTTTGTTCACATTATGCAGCTTTTGGATTCATTGTAAAACAAGACAATAAGCAATAGAACAGGATAAATCCATATACTTTTAATCAAATAAGTACCACTTTTAAGTCCAATATGATATATGAATTAATGTATTGAACATACACTTCTATAGACATTCTCAAATTCACATAAGTACAACAAATTATATTTAACAACTAAATCGTCTCTTATCATGGAATAAACCCTGTACCATGAACATTACTGTGATACAAATGTACTTATTATCATCCACTCCTCGTGACTTCTTGGGTTTTAATGAGAAAGTGAACAGTGGTGTGTTCGGGGCACCAAGGTACTTTTTAAACCTTTAGATTGCCTCAACAATTTAACAATTCTGGTAATTGAAAATCACACTGAAGATTAGAAACTATATGAAGCATTTTGCAGTTTTTTTCTTCTTCTTTTGTTGCAAGTGCAGATTAACAGCAGTGAGATGAAGCGCTCTGGTCCTCCAGTCTCTGGAAACATGGTGTATGGTGTGGAGCATCAGACCTGATCTTCTGTCTTCACCATGAAAAGAATCATAAAATAATGATGATTAAAGATGAGTAATAAGATGATTTAACCATTTGTAAGATGTTGTAAATTTGTTGATTTGTTTACCACGGGACCAAATTGTCCTGGTCTTGGGCAATATCTCAAGCATCTCTTACATCGGTACCAATGACGTTTCTCCACACAGACCTAAAAAAAAAACAACAACATTATTTTGCACAGAAAGTCTAGAAATCACTGCAACTCCACACGGCCCTTAAAACAATATGAAAGGCTCCACACAGACTGTGGATCTTCTTACCAGTTCAACAGACGGTACAGTGATAATAAGATGATATAACCATTATTTTTAAGATGTTGTAAATGTGTTGATTTGCTATGTTTGCAAGAATGAAGGAAAAGTTTACCGCAGAACCAAATTGTCCTGCTATTGGGCAAAAGCGCAAGCATCCCTGGCATGGATTCCTCACACAGACCTAAAAAGACCCAAACATTATTTTGCACAGAAAGTCTAGAAATTACTGCATCTCCACACCCCACACCACACCCTTAAAACAATATGAAAGGCTCCACTCAGACTGTGGATCTTCTTACCAGTTCAACAGATGGTCCAGTGTTTATCTGCCGCGCTGCATCAACAGGTGTGGGGACTGTGAGGAGCAGGAAAGCCTGCAGACACAACACCAACAGCAGCACAGTTCGGTCCATGGCTGATGTACTGGAGCCAACATCAGGCCTGTATTTATACACACACTCGACCAACAGTGGACAAAGGTGAAGCAACAACAGCAAGTCATGACTGCAAGATGCTAGTCATTCTTGGTAACAGCTACGCAGATAATCAGTGTTGATAAATGTTGAACTAAAGAAATGTTTCTTCTTTACACAATAATGATCCATAGACCTACAAACAACTCAAAGCAGGCATGTTATTTGTTCCCCTGCGACTTTTCCCCTGTGATGTAACTGTGAAACAGTCGGTTTCTTTTGACTATACAAACTTGCACGTTATTGTAAATGGTATGATAGACAGATTTTTATTTTTTTTTGTATATTTTTTCTGGCTTTTTCGCCTTTTTGAGAGAAAGAGACAGAAAATGGGAAGCAGAGTATGCTGACTGGTTGGTAATCTAGAACCAGTTCAGTCAGAAAACTCTGAAATGAGAACATATAAGTTATTGAGCGTAGGCATGGCAAGCTGAAGCACAGCATAGGTATCCTTGAGCATGGCTGCAGCAGGTTTGGCATCAGGCTCTGTCTCAGTTATTCGTTCGCTGAATGATCTGCTTTGCCAGACATTACAGGGAATATGCAGACCCCCCTCAGGGAATCATAGAGACAGAGCCCACAGGTGGATGCTGGGGAGGTGGTGGGTTTGCAAAACCTCATGGGCAGCAGGAGCAGTACAGCAGAAAAATAGCAGCAGCAGCAGCAGCAGCATGGCCAGGGATGAGAATGTAAACTGGGGGGTTTAAATAACCCGCCTTATTGGATGAGGAGAGCACGTGACTGATCGGGATCATCCCTATGTTCCCCAGGTCCTATGTTCCCCACTTTGTATGGGACTGGGGAACATACAGTAGAACCCTTTTTCTAAAAAAGGCTCATCAACATCCAATTTTAGTACCCATACCTGGAAGTTGAGTTGTGACTTTAGCCGTTTTCCCACAAAAATTAGCAGATGCCAGTCATTCTTGATAACGCCCTTGCAGATAATCAGTGCTGATAATAAATGTTGAACTAAAGACATGTTTCTTCTTCACACAATAATGATCCATAGATTCACATAAACAACACAAAGAAGGCATGTTATTTGTTCCCCTGCGACTTCTCCTCTGTGATGTAACTGTGGAACAGTTGGTGTCTTTTGACTGTTCAAAGTTGCGCGTTATTGTAAATGGTATGATAGACCGATTTTAAAAGCTGTTGGTGCTAACTGGTTGGTAATCAAAAACCAGTTCAGCCAGACAACTCTGAAATGAGAACAAATAATTTATTGAGCGTAGGCATGGCAAGCTGAAGCACAGCATATACCGTCAGGCTCTGTCTCAGTTACTGTTCCCTGAATGATCTGCTTTGCCAGACATTACAGGGAATATGCTGACCCCCCCTCAGGGAGGTGGTGTGTTTTTTTTTTTATAAATTCTGACCTGTCTTCCTATCATCACAATGAGAATAAATGAAAAAATTTTTTTAAGTGACTCCATCTTTCAGTCACATATGACACAGTCCTTGAACAAATTCACCATGCCATTATTTTTCATGGTAAAAGCAGATATTTGTGTGCATCGTCATTGAAACTCTAAAGACCATAACAGTTTGATTTAATATACATGTTTAGAAACAAGTTAATGAGGAATAGAGTAGAGGCAATCAATATTGTTTCAGCGAATTACCACTTTATGTCCAATATATGATGCAGATTAATGTAACAAACATGCAGGAAAATCAACATACAGTAGTAACGAAAAAGATTTACATCAAACAGCAAAATATACAATTTCACTTCCTCTGATGTAACTCAATGTTTTGAGCTTCATTGAGTAAATGCTGCCGACCATTTGTTCACATTAGTCATTGTTATGTAACAGAAATCTGCTCTTAACGTTTTATGTGAAATGAGCAGTGGTGTGTTCAGGTCATTCAGTTACAATAGTTCAACATTTTGGCAATTTCCGCCCATTACCTTAATCCCTATAGCTATAGAAGTACGTTAATTACCTTTATTAGTCGATGCATGTTGTTTTGAGTGGGTTTTTTCCCTTAAATACACACTTCAAAAACTCCAAAACACTCTTGTGGAGAAGTTGTGACCTGCACATTCACCACGCTATGAAATAATAACGTATTATGTAACATTACAACACATGAAGAAAATACTTGGAACTACTTTTTGAAATCACTCCGCACAGCAGCCGTGTCTGGAAAGTAGTTCCAGCTGCATTTGCCTCGAAAACAACTCTGTCTCATAATGTTACATTATTATTTCATAGCTTGGTGAATGTGCAGGTCACAACTTCTCAACGAGAGTGTTTTGGAGTTGTTACGGTGTGTATTCAGGGAAAACCGAAAATTCAGTGTGCCGCGTCTCTTCACCTCTCTCTCAAAACAACATGCACTGACAAATAGAGGTAATGAACGCACTTCTATGGCTATAGGGATTATGGCAATGGGCAAATTTGCCAAAATGTTGAACTATCCCTTTAAACCAATATCAAATAATTCATACAATCAAATTGTTGTCACTGAAATTCACACTGAAATAAATCAAATATTGAACATGTTTTCGAAAACATTTTTTCCTTGTACATGCAGATTCAAATGGATTCCTCTGGTCCTCATTGGAAACGTGTGATGTGGTGGGAGCATCAAGAAACTACTCGTCCTAGAGACAGAGAGACAGAAACAAGGAATTATGTTCAGGAACTAATAAAGTAAACTGTTGCATCTTTCAGGCTCTGTAGTGTGGTTTCATTTTTTTTTTTTGTCCTGATCCACATGCACTTTGTCTACTTTTTCTTCTACACAAACTCAACTGCAAGTTTGACTCATAAAAATTCAAATTCAAAAGTTCAAATATTATGAATAAAAAACATTTAAAGATCTCAAAGAAGAGATTTTAAAGCAGAAGTAAGCGATCCGGTCATTTTGGCTAATGCTGCGTTCCAGGCAGGCTTTTGAAACCGTAAATTACAGCTTCAAGTCACGACTTACGACTTTGTAGCGTTCCAGGCAACCCACTCGTGTTTTTCCGACCTGTTTTACCTGTGAAAGTCACTATAACGGCCACTCGTAACTTCCGACCCGTGAACTCGTACCAGATCGAACTGGTACGACTTCACAGGTCGGAAAAACACGAGTTACAGGTTGCCTTGAACGCACCATAACGTCTTGTCAGCCGATGGAGTTAGCAGCCCCCGCCCTCGTCATGGATCTATTGGTCCTCGTCCCTATGTCACCACATTCACGGCGTTCCTTGGCTGCACACACAGCCCTTCATGCCGTTCTCTCTCCTCATTGGATAAAAATGGTAGGATACGAGAAATGTTTTCTCCTCGGCTCAGAGCAGAGCAGAGTGACTGACAGACCCGTGTTTCAGACCAAACACTCTATGTAAGTGATTGCTGTCGGAAGATATAACTATTTAAGACTTATATTAACACAAAAATATCGCTTACTTCTGCTTTAAGGTGAGGCATGAGATGATTCAGATATGATTTTCAAGAAGTAGGCTACTGTTTGTTTGGGGAGATAATTTTAAGAAAATACACTTGCAGTGGAAACACTTCTGCACACCAGTTGACAGAAAGGTACGTCAGAGGAGGAGAGCAACGTGGACTGGTGAAGAAACTCCCGCACACTTTCTTCTCACTTGCAATATCTTTTATTATTAAAAGTTAGGGTAAGGTTAAACAACCAAAACGTTGGCCTTTTAGTAATAAAAAATATCGCAAGTGAGAAGAAAGTGTGCAGGAATTTCTTTGCCAGTCCAAGAAAATACACTAAAAAAGAAGTCAACTTTACCAGGAAGCCATAGTTTCCTGGTGCGTTGGGAGCCAGCTTGGATCTTCGTTTTTCCAGTAACACCTGAAAGATGATATACTATCACAGTCACACACCACTGCCGCATTTTCAATGATGAGTCATTTTTATTTTACCGTAAATGAAAAATTCTCAAAAGTCAAGTAAATGTGTTCTTACCATTTCCATTGGTCCACACGCACCTCTACGCCAACTACAGAGACCGGTCAGTTTTTGTTTTTTCTAAAAGAAAATGTCATAAAAATTCAAATTCAAAAGTTCAATTATTATGAATAAAAAACATTTAAAGATCTCAAAGAAGAGATTTTAAGGTGAGGCATGAGATGATTCAGATATGATTTTCAAGAAGTAGGCTACTGTTTGTTTGGGGAGATAATTTTAAGAAAATACACTTGCAGTGGAAACACTTCGGCACACCGGTTGACAGAAAGGTACGTCAGAGGAGGAGAGCAACGTGGACTGGTGAAGAAACTCCCGCACACTTTCTTCTCACTTGCAATATTTTTTATTATTAAAAGTTAGGTTAAGGTTAAACAACCGAAACGTTGGCCTTTTAATGATAAAAAATATCGCAAGTGAGAAGAAAGTGTGCAGGAGTTTCTTTGCCAGTCCAAGAAAATACACTAAAAAAGAAGTCAACTTTACCAGGAAGTCATAATTTCCTGGTGCGTTGGGAGCCGGCTTGGATCTTCGTTTTTCCAGTAACACCTGAAAGATAATACACTATCACAGTCACACACCACTGCCGCATTTTCAATGATGAGTCATTTTTATTTTACTGTAAATGAAAAATTCTCAAAAGTCAAGTAAATGTGTTCTTACCGTTCCCATTGGTCCATATACACCTATACGTTTTCGTGTTGTCTAAAAGAAAATGCCAAGTGAGTCAAGAATCGTAAAAAAGCTTAGCACAGACTGTGAATCTTCTAATAAGTAGACTGTTGCTAATTGTTATAAACCTTCAGAACTGCTTCATCAGCAGACGTGGAGACTGTGAGGAGCAGGAAAGTCTGCAGACACAACACGAGCAGCAGCACAGTTCGGTCCATGGCTGATGAACTGAAGCCAACATCAGGTCCGTATTTATAAACATAGTCGATAGTCAAAGTGGTCAAAGGTGAAGCAACAGCAGGATGTCAGCGGTGCTGCATGTCTGCAAGATGCAAGTCATTCTTAGCAACTGACCAACTGATGATATCTGTTAAAAACATGTCATGGAGGAATGTGTTTCCTTCGCTTATTATACTCTACAATCTTTTTTTGTGGCTCTCGTCTCATTACTGCCAAAACTATAGATTTTATTTAGGGACTGTGTATATTTTTGGTAAAATGTGGATTTTTGAGGATACAGTGCACTACAGAGTGACAGTGAGCAGGAAATTTAAAAGACATTTTACCTGTGTGTGTGTGTGTGTGTGTGTGTGTGTGTGTGTGTGTGTGTGTGTGTGTGTGTGTGTGTGTGTGTAACTGGTTTGTTGTTTACATCAACCATTTCGGTTTTTTGAATGTTTTCCTAATTTTTCATGTCAATAAGGTCAAAAGTAATGTGATTGTTTTAGTGAATCGTTTCCATGTGATTACTTTTGTATTTCTAACAGAACAAAAAATAAGGAAGCAACACAGAATTAGGCAACATAAAGAAGTAAAGATAGCCCATATCAAACAACCATCTTGTCTTGTTCACACACACTTGCCTAATTAATGTCTGTTGTGTGCAATCTATAACTACTAGTTATCTCGCTTAGACTACTGTAACTCCCTGTATGTCGGCATTGGCCAATCTGAATTAAACCGTCTACAGCTTGTGCAGAACGCAGCAGCCCGGCTCCTAACTGGGACAAAGACACGCGAGCATATAACACCGGTGCTCTCCTCCCTTCACTGGCTCCCAGTTAAATTCAGGATTGATTTTAAGATTCTTTTATTTGTTTTTAAGTCTCTGAATGGACTGGCCCCAGAATACTTGTCCAACCTTATTAAGGTACATGGACCCCCCAGAGCCCTGAGGTCATCCGACCAGTTGGTTCTGGACATTCCCCGATCGTTCCTTAAAACCAAAGGCGATCGAGCCTTTGCCGTTGCGGCTCCCACACTGTGGAACTCTCTGCCACTTTCTGTGCGGTCTGCAACTAGCCTCTCTACTTTCAAAACACACCTTAAGACCCACTTGTTTACTCTGGCCTTTGGCTGAGTTAAGTCACTGTATTTTGGATTTATACTGCTCATGTGTATTGCTTATTTGTTCGTTTATCATACTGCTTTGCTTGTATTGCTTGTTGTATTGCTGACTGTTATCCTGTAAAGCACTTTGGCTGGCCTTCGGCCTTTAAATGTGCTATATAAAAAAAGCTGACATTGACATTGACATTGACATCTCTGTAGCAGTTCTTTGCATGAGTGATTGCATGATTTTTTTTTTTTTTTTTTGGGGGGGGGGGGGCTAAAACTCAACCTGCAGTGTGTTATTGCTTTTATACAACAATCTCTCACAGTCTATTTAAACCTCTGTTGAGTCTGTGACCAAAGGAAAAGTCACAAGACATACTCACAATTTGTCAAATTTTGCACTTTGAAATGGTTCAGTTTTATATCTGTAAAGCTTCTTTGTTGTTTCTTCATGGGAGCATGTTCTCGATATGAATTTTTGGACTTACATTTACAATGGAGTGGAAGATTTGGAAACTTACATGCCAAAAAACTCAGAATTTTCAAGTTGAAAGTTATACATTTACAAGAAAAAAAATGCAGATGTATGTGTTTTGTGTATGTTTGTGTGTGTGTCTGTTATGATCTGTAGATCAAAAGGGGACAAGGCCCTTATGATACCATTATAATATCTGTCTGGGAATATCTGGGAAACATCATCCCAAATGTCTGATGATGACAATGACATGTACTGTACTGTATAGACGATGCTTTATGCTATACACACAAGCAGTAATGGAAACTTGAGGATGTTTGTTTGTTTGTTTCAACCAATTTATTTTGTGCCCAAAAAAGAAAACAAAGTGCTGTCAAAGAATTAAATCACTCCATCTTTTGTTCACATTATGCAGCTTTTGGATTCATTGTAAGACAAGACAATAAGCAATAGAACAGGAGAAATCCATATACTTTGAATCAAATAAGTACCACTTTTAAGTCCAATATGATATATGAATTAATTGAACATACACTACACACATTCTCAAATTCACATAAGTACAACAAATTATATTTAACAACTAAATTGTTTCTTATCATGGAATAAACCCTGTACCATGAACATTACTGTGATACAAATGTACTTATTATCATCCACTCCTCGTGACTTCTGCTCTTGGGCTTTAATGAGAAAGTGAACAGTGGTGTGTTCGGGGCACCAAGGTACTTTTTAAACCTTTAGATTGCCTCAACAATTTAACAATTCTGGTAATTGAAAATCACAGTGAAGATTAGAAACTATATGAAGCATTTTGCAGTTTTTTTCTTCTTCTTTTGTTGCAAGTGCAGATTAACAGCAGTGAGATGAAGCGCTCTGGTCCTCCAGTCTCTGGAAACATGGTGTATGGTGTGGAGCATCAGACCTGATCTTCTGTCTTCACCATGAAAAGAATCATAAAATAATGATGATTAAAGATGAGTAATAAGATGATTTAACCATTTGTAAGATGTTGTAAATTTGTTGATTTGTTTACCACGGGACCAAATTGTCCTGGTCTTGGGCAATATCTCAAGCATCTCTACATCGGTACCAATGACGTTTCTCCACACAGACCTAAAAAAAAAAACAACAACATTATTTTGCACAGAAAGTCTAGAAATCACTGCAACTCCACACGGCCCTTAAAACAATATGAAAGGCTCCACACAGACTGTGGATCTTCTTACCAGTTCAACAGACGGTACAGTGATAATAAGATGATATAACCATTATTTTTAAGATGTTGTAAATGTGTTGATTTGCTATGTTTGCAAGAATGAAGGAAAAGTTTACCGCAGAACCAAATTGTCCTGCTATTGGGCAAAAGCGCAAGCATCCCTGGCATGGATTCCTCACACAGACCTAAAAAGACCCAAACATTATTTTGCACAGAAAGTCTAGAAATTACTGCATCTCCACACCCCACACCACACCCTTAAAACAATATGAAAGGCTCCACTCAGACTGTGGATCTTCTTACCAGTTCAACAGATGGTCCAGTGTTTATCTGCCGCGCTGCATCAACAGGTGTGGGGACTGTGAGGAGCAGGAAAGCCTGCAGACACAACACCAACAGCAGCACAGTTCGGTCCATGGCTGATGTACTGGAGCCAACATCAGGCCTGTATTTATACACACACTCGACCAACAGTGGACAAAGGTGAAGCAACAACAGCAAGTCATGACTGCAAGATGCTAGTCATTCTTGGTAACGGCTACGCAGATAATCAGTGTTGATAATCAATGTTGAACTAAAGAAATGTTTCTTCTTTACACAATAATGATCCATAGACCTACAAACAACTCAAAGCAGGCATGTTATTTGTTCCCCTGCGACTTCTCCCCTGTGATGTAACTGTGAAACAGTCGGTTTCTTTTGACTATACAAACTTGCACGTTATTGTAAATGGTATGATAGACAGATTTTTTTTTTTTTTTGTATATTTTTTCTGGCTTTTTCGCCTTTTTGAGAGAAAGAGACAGAAAATGGGAAGCAGAGTATGCTGACTGGTTGGTAATCTAGAACCAGTTCAGTCAGAAAACTCTGAAATGAGAACATATAATTTATTGAGCGTAGGCATGGCAAGCTGAAGCACAGCACAGGTATCCTTGAGCATGGCTGCAGCAGGTTTGGCATCAGGCTCTGTCTCAGTTATTCGTTCGCTGAATGATCTGCTTTGCCAGACATTACAGGGAATATGCAGACCCCCCTCAGGGAATCATAGAGACAGAGCCCACAGGTGGATGCTGGGGAGGTGGTGGGTTTGCAAAACCTCATGGGCAGCAGGAGCAGTACAGCAGAAAAATAGCAGCAGCAGCAGCAGCAGCATGGCCAGGGATGAGAATGTAAACTGGGGGGTTTAAATAACCCGCCTTATTGGATGAGGAGAGCACGTGACTGATCGGGATCATCCCTATGTTCCCCAGGTCCTATGTTCCCCACTTTGTATGGGACTGGGGAACATACAGTAGAACCCTTTTTCTAAAAAAGGCTCATCGACATCCAATTTTTGTACCCATACCTGGAAGTTGAGTTGTGACTTTAGCCGTTTTCCCACAAAAATTAGCAGATTCTAGTCATTCTTGATAACGCCCTTGCAGATAATCAGTGCTGATAATAAATGTTGAACTAAAGAAATGTTTCTTCTTTACACAATAATGATCCATAGATTCACATAAACAACACCAAGAAGGCATGTTATTTGTTCCCCTGGGACTTCTCCTCTGTGATGTAACTGTGGAACAGTTGGTGTCTTTTGACTGTTCAAAGTTGCGCGTTATTGTAAATGGTATGATAGACCGATTTTAAAAGCTGTTGGTGCTGACTGGTTGGTAATCAAAAACCAGTTCAGCCAGACAACTCTGAAATGAGAACAAATAATTTATTGAGCGTAGGCATGGCAAGCTGAAGCACAGCATATACCGTCAGGCTCTGTCTCAGTTACTGTTCCCTGAATGATCTGCTTTGCCAGACATTACAGGGAATATGCTGACCCCCCCTCAGGGAGGTGGTGTGTTTTTTTTTTTTATAAATTCTGACCTGTCTTCCTATGATCACAATGAGAATAAATGAAAAAAAAAATGTTTTAAGTGACTCCATCTTTCAGTCACATATGACACAGTCCTTGAACAAATTCATCATGCCATTATTTTTCATGGTAAAAGCAGATATTTGTGTGCATCGTCATTGAAACTCTAAAGACCATAACAGTTTGATTTAATATACATGTTTAGAAACAAGTTAATGAGGAATAGAGTAGAGGCAATCAATATTGTTTCAGCGAATTACCACTTTATGTCCAATATATGATGCAGATGAATGTAACAAACATGCAGGAAAATCAACATACAGTAGTAACGAAAAAGATTTACATCAAACAGCAAAATATACAATTTCACTTCCTCTGATGTAACTCAATGTTTTGAGCTTCATTGAGTAAATGCTGCCGACCATTTGTTCACATTAGTCATTGTTATGTAACAGAAATCTGCTCTTAACGTTTTATGTGAAATGAGCAGTGGTGTGTTCAGGTCATTCAGTTACAATAGTTCAACATTTTGGCAATTTCCGCCCATTACCTTAATCCCTATAGCTATAGAAGTACGTTAATTACCTTTATTAGTCGATGCATGTTGTTTTGAGTGGGTTTTTTTCCCTTAAATACACACTTCAAAAACTCCAAAACACTCTTGTGGAGAAGTTGTGACCTGCACATTCACCACGCTATGAAATAATAACGTATTATGTAACATTACAACACATGAAGAAAATACTTGGAACTACTTTTTGAAATCACTCCGCACAGCAGCCGTGTCTGGAAAGTAGTTCCAGCTGCATTTGCCTCGAAAACAACTCTGTCTCATAATGTTACATTATTATTTCATAGCTTGGTGAATGTGCAGGTCACAACTTCTCAACGAGAGTGTTTTGGAGTTGTTACGGTGTGTATTCAGGGAAAACCGAAAATTCAGTGTGCCGCGTCTCTTCACCTCTCTCTCAAAACAACATGCACTGACAAATAGAGGTAATGAACGCACTTCTATGGCTATAGGGATTATGGCAATGGGCAAATTTGCCAAAATGTTGAACTATCCCTTTAAACCAATATCAAATAATTCATACAATCAAATTGTTGTCACTGAAAGTTACACTGAAATAAATCAAATATTGAACATGTTTTCGAAAACATTTTTTCCTTGTACATGCAGATTCAAATGGATTCCTCTGGTCCTCATTGGAAACGTGTGATGTGGTGGGAGCACCAAGAAACTACTCGTCCTAGAGACAGAGAGACAGAAACAAGGAATTATGTTCAGGAACTAATAAAACTATAAAGTAAACTGTTGCATCTTTCAGGCTCTGTAGTGTGGTTTCATTTTTTTTTTTTGTCCTGATCCACATGCACTTTGTCTACTTTTTCTTCTACACAAACACAACTGCAAGTTTGACTCATAAAAATTCAAATTCAAAAGTTCAAATATTATGAATAAAAAACATTTAAAGATCTCAAAGAAGAGATTTTAAAGCAGAAGTAAGCGATCCGGTCATTTTGGCTAATGCTGCGTTCCAGGCAGGCTTTTGAAACCGTAAATTACAGCTTCAAGTCACGACTTACGACTTTGTAGCGTTCCAGGCAACCCACTCGTGTTTTTCCGACCTGTTTTACCTGTGAAAGTCACTATAACGGCCACTCGTAACTTCCGACCCGTGAACTCGTACCAGATCGAACTGGTACGACTTCACAGGTCGGAAAAACACGAGTTACAGGTTGCCTTGAACGCACCATAACGTCTTGTCAGCCGATGGAGTTAGCAGCCCCCGCCCTCGTCATGGATCTATTGGTCCTCGTCCCTATGTCACCACATTCACGTGCATCCCTTGGCTGCACACACAGCCCTTCATGCCGTTCTCTCTCCTCATTGGATAAAAATTGTAGGATACGAGAAATGTTTTCTCCTCGGCTCAGAGCAGAGCAGAGTGACTGAGAGACCCGTGTTTCAGACCAAACACTCTATGTAAGTGATTGCTGTCGGAAGATATAACTATTTAAGACTTATATTAACACAAAAATATCGCTTACTTCTGCTTTAAGGTGAGGCATGAGATGATTCAGATATGATTTTCAAGAAGTAGGCTACTGTTTGTTTGGGGAGATAATTTTAAGAAAATACACTTGCAGTGGAAACACTTCTGCACACCAGTTGACAGAAAGGTACGTCAGAGGAGGAGAGCAACGTGGACTGGTGAAGAAACTCCCGCACACTTTCTTCTCACTTGCAATATCTTTTATTATTAAAAGTTAGGGTAAGGTTAAACAACCGAAACGTTGGCCTTTTAGTAATAAAAAATATCGCAAGTGAGAAGAAAGTGTGCAGGAGTTTCTTTGCCAGTCCAAGAAAATACACTAAAAAAGAAGTCAACTTTACCAGGAAGCCATAGTTTCCTGGTGCATTGGGAGCCGGCTTGGATCTTCTTTTTTCCAGTAACACCTGAAAGATAATACACTATCACAGTCACACACCACTGCCGCATTTTCAATGATGAGTCATTTTTATTTTACCGTAAATGAAAAATTCTCAAAAGTCAAGTAAATGTGTTCTTACCGTTTCCATTGGTCCACACGCACCTCTACGCCAACTACAGAGACCGGTCAGTTTTTGTTTTTTCTAAAAGAAAATGTCATAAAAATTAAAATTCAAAAGTTCAATTATTATGAATAAAAAACATTTAAAGATCTCAAAGAAGAGATTTTAAGGTGAGGCATGAGATGATTCAGATATGATTTTCAAGAAGTAGGCTACTGTTTGTTTGGGGAGATAATTTTAAGAAAATACACTTGCAGTGGAAACACTTCTGCACACCAGTTGACAGAAAGGTACGTCAGAGGAGGAGAGCAACGTGGACTGGCGAAGAAACTCCTGCACACTTTCTTCTCACTTGCAATATTCTTTATTATTAAAAGTTAGGTTAAGGTTAAACAACCGAAACGTTGGCCTTTTAATGATAAAAAATATCGCAAGTGAGAAGAAAGTGTGCAGGAGTTTCTTTGCCAGTCCAAGAAAATACACTTAAAAAATAAGTCAACTTTACCGGCTTGGATCTTCGTTTTTCCAGTAACACCTGAAAGATAATACACTATCACAGTCACACACCACTGCCGCATTTTCAATTTTTATTTTACTGTAAATGAAAAATTCTCAAAAGTCAAGAAAATGTGTTCTTACTGTTCCCATTGGTCCACACGCACCTCTACGCCAACTACAGAGACTGAACTGTTTTCGTGTTCTCTAAAAGAAAATGCCAAGTGAGTCAAGGATTGTAAAAAAGCTTAGCACAGACTGTGAATCTTCTAATAAGTATAGACTGTTGCTAATTGTTATAAACCTTCAGAACTGCTTCATCAGCAGACGTGGAGACTGTGAGGAGCAGGAAAGTCTGCAGACACAACACGAGCAGCAGCACAGTTCGGTCCATGGCTGATGAACTGAAGTCAACATCAGGTCCGTGTTTATAAACATAGTCGATAGTCAAAGTGGTCAAAGGTGAAGCAACAACAGGATGTCAGCGGTGCTGCATGTCTGCAAGATGCAAGTCATTCTTAGCAACCGACCGACTGATGATATCTGTTAAAAACATGTCATGGAGGAATGTGTTTCCTTCGCTTATTATACTCTACAATCTTTTTTTGTGGCTCTCGTCTCATTACTGCCAAAACTATAGATTTTATTTAGGGAGTGTGTATATTTTTGGTAAAATGTGGATTTTTGAGGATACAGTGCACTACAGAGTGACAGTGAGCAGGAAATTTAAAAGACATTTTACCTGTGTGTGTGTGTGTGTGTGTGTGTGTGTGTGTGTAACTGGTTTGTTGTTTACATCAACCATTTCGGTTTTTTGAATGTTTTCCTAATTTTTCATGTCAATAAGGTCAAAAGTAATGTGATTGTTTTAGTGAATTGTTTCCATGTGATTACTTTTGTATTTCTAACAGAACAAAAACATAAAGAAGTAAAGGTAGCCCATATCAAACAACCATCTTGTCTTGTTCACACACACTTGCCTAATTAATGTCTGTTGTGTGCAATCTATAACTACTAATCTCTGTAGCAGTTCTTCTTTGCATGAGTGATTGCATGATTTTTTTTGTTTTTTTTTTTTGGGGGGGGGGGGGGCTAAAACTCAACCTGTAGTGTGTTATTGCTTTTATACAACAATCTCTCACAGTCTATTTAAACCTCTGTTGAGTCTGTGACCAAAGGAAAAGTCACAAGACATATTCACAATTTGTCAAATTTTAGTAATGGAAACTTGAGGATGTTTGTTTGTTTGTTTGTTTCAACCAATTTATTTTGTGCCCAAAACAGAAAACAAAGTGCTGTCACTCCATCTTGTGTTCACATTATGCAGCTTTTGGATTCATTGTAAAACAAGACAATAAGCAATAGAACAGGAGAAATCCATATACTTTGAATCAAATAAGTATCACTTTTAAGTCCAATATGAATTAATGTATCGAACATACACGATACACATTGTCAAATTCACATAAGTACAACAAATTATATTTAACAACTAAATCATCTCTTATCATGGAATAAACCCTGTACCATGAACATTACTGTGATACAAATGTACTTATTATCATCCGCTCCTCATGACTTCTGCTCTTGGGTTTTAATGAGAAAGTGAACAGTGGTGTGTTCGGGGCACCAAGGTATGAGGGGCCGTCAGGGACATAATTCAGAATTACCACTCACACACACATGTAAAACAAAACACATTCACACACAATAGTAAAAACTTCACACACTTACAAGTGAAATGCTTTCATAAACACAACTGAGACACTTTCACACACACAACTGAAATGTTGTGCTCTCATACACACAACTGAAATGCTTCCACACACACAACTGAAACGCTTTCACACACACACAACTGAAACGCTTTCACACACACAACTGAAATGTTGTGCTCTCACACACACAACTGAAATGCTTCCACACACACAACTGAAATGTTGTGCTCTCACACACACAACTGAAATGCTTCCACACACACAACTGAAACGCTTTCACACACACAATTGAAATGTTGTGTTCTCACACACACAACTGAAATGCTTTTATACACACAACTGAAATGTTGTGCTCTCATACATACAACTGAAATGCTTCCACACACACAACTGAAACGCTTTCACACACACAACTGAAACGCTTTCACACACACACAACTGAAATGTTGTGTTCTCACACACAACTGAAATGCTTTTATACACACAACTGAAATGTTGTGCTCTCATACATACAACTGAAATGCTTCCACACACACAACTGAAACGCTTTCACACACACAACTGAAACGCTTTCACACACACAACTGAAATGTTGTGTTCTCACACACACAACTGAAATGCTTTCACACACACAACTGAAATGTTGTGCTCTCATACACACAACTGAAATGTTGTGCTCTCATACACACAACTGAAATGCTTCCACACACACAACTGAAATGTTGTGCTCTCATACACACAACTGAAATGTTGTGCTCTCATACACACAACTGAAATGTTGTGCTCTCATACACACAACTGAAATGCTTCCACACACACAACTGAAATGTTGTGCTCTCATACACACAACTGAAATGTTGTGCTCTCATACACACAACTGAAATGTTGTGCTCTCACACACACAACTGAAACGCTTTCACACACACAACTGAAATGCTCTCAAGATTTCAGTGTAACAGGAAGGCGTTTCAGTGTAACAGGAAGGCGTTTCACTGTAACAGGAAGGCGTTTCAGTGTAACAGGAAGGCGTTTCACTGTAACAGGAAGGCAGCTAAAAAGAGGAAGTGTGGGCTATTTTTCTTCTTTGGAGCATTCTGAGGAGGCACATGCGGCCTACATGTAGCCTACCACGTTTACATGATGTTTTTTAATTCGGAATTAATTATTCTGAATGAAATAGTTCGGAATTAAAATATTCTCCTTCGAGTTTACATGGAAATAATAATTAGGACCCGAGCCAGTGACAACGTCACAGGGAGGACCCTATTGAAATTCGAAATCCAAAATAATCAACGAGAAATACGGACCCCTGAACATGCTCAAAAACGGACGATTTTTGGCACGCACATGAGATACGCAAAAAGTTTTGTCTGATAAAGTCGTTAAAAATGGACGTGCCAAAATGGCTAAATAGCGCCCCCTAGAAAGTTGGAAACGGCGAGCCCCACTTCTGTGTTTCACCTACATGCATGAAATTTGGTGGGGTTATAGAACATGGGGAGACACACAAGAAATCCTCTTGGAGCCATGCCCTAAACCCAACCGGAAGTCCGCCATCTTGATTTGTAGTTTTTTCCTATTTGAACGAACTCCTCCTAGAGATTTCATCCGATTGACTTCAAATTGGCTATGGACCATGTAGAAGCCATGCTGATCTTATCTTGTGCTCTGCGTGTCTATAGGTCAAAGGGCGTGGCTGCTATGATGCCACACATTTTGGCGACTTTCGTGTTCGGCGCCATTTCAGTTCAACGGCTCTCACGCCGACATACTTGATCATAGCCGCTTCAAACTTGCTAGACATGATGATGACTCCTTCCTGAACAATCTGACCTATTAACTTCCGACCTTACTCATAGCGCCCCCCGGTGGTAACAGGACGTCGACATTAATTATGCTAACATGAATTAATACTACATAGTTCACCCCAGCAACTTCGTTCCACTTCTCATACATGCAAAACAAGTCGGTGAAGCTACATTACGAACGCTTTGAGGCTACGGCTAATGGCCCCCGTGTGGCGGGCGACAGGAATTGCGGTCCATCGAAAACGAACTCCTCCTGGGGGTTTCGCCCGATCGGCTTCATATTCGCTACACATCATCCTCAGACCGCCCTGATTACAGCTTGTGCTCTGCAGGTCCGTCGGTCAAAGGGCGTGGCCACTGTGGCTGCCGCCATTTCTGAGGCCTCGCCATGCATACACGAGCTGCTCTATCTCCCACGTACTTCGTCCGAACTGCTTCAGAATTTATGTACGTGACCTCCATTTGATCATACGCAAGCTCGCTCAAGTCGCCCCCTTGTGGACACAGGAAATGCCATATTTTACATCGACATTGTCCGATTTGCTCGAAACTTCACATGTGTGATGAGGTAACGACCCTGAACGCAACGGCACACATCCCGTTACTGCCCCCTGGTGGACGAACCGTAAACTTGCCATAACTCCATCGTACATTGTCCGATTTGCTCGAAGCTTCACGTGTTTGATGAGGGAACGACCCTTAACTAGCTGCCCACGTCCGGTGGTGCGTGGGGTTTCGAAGAGCGCCCCGGGGGTGGCGGGGACCGGGGGCGTGGGAGCGCGACGCCGAGTGGCGTGGAGCGTCATAGCCGCTTGCGGCTTTAGTTCTGAATTGGGGTTTACATGGAAAACACATTAAATCGCCTTTATTTAATTCTGCTTAACGTCTGGGGGTCGGGAAGCGTTCTGATTGGACAGAGGGTACACGTGTTTATGTATTTACGTCCAGGGTGCGATTTGTGAAAAAAACAGAGGGGGGATAATTTGCGGGGGGTGGGGTTATACTTTACTATATTCACCCCCCCCCCCCCCCACCTCCGCACCTGACAACTACCGTTCTCAAACAGACTCTGGTCTCCTAGTGGACCGGGTCTGGCTCCGAGTTTGAGCAAATGAGCAGAGACCCGACCAGGTCCGACCGTGTTGACCCTGGACCCGATGCGGTCGGACCACGGCAAAAATAAATAGGCCTAAATAAAAGAAAGCCTGTAGTTGTGTTCATAGAGACGTAACAAGCATGGTGATCAGCTGGTCATTGAATAGACTACAGTAGCCTATAGGTCATTTCAATTTGCGCATCTGTGTTTTTTTTCCTTTTTATTTTGTTTTATAACATTTATATGCGCATCGAGAGTGAGTGAGTGAGTGAGCGAGCGCGGAGAGAAACAGCGGGTGCACCAGCTTGCCAACCGACAAAAACTGAAATGAGACGGTTAAAGAGAGGAAAAACACAGAACAATATATGTCCAAGAGACTTTGTCCCAAGGAAGGATCGGATGGTGGCCCAGGTTTAGTGATGAGGAAACTGTCACTGTCAGCTGCCCATCTGTCAGCAGCTGCTCCAAACAGACACGTCGCTAACTTTATTTTGAAGGGACAGATTATGTTGATTTTGTTAACAGTGACTTTGTTGCACCCAAACATTAAGCATATATAGAGAACCGACCCGGCTTGAGACCGGCTTTTATTTGCTCAAACCTGGAGACAGACCCGACCCAGTGCAACCGGCATCTCTCGCCTTTTTTTTTTTTCCAGAATTGACAGTAGCCTGGGTTACGGTCTGGGAGACGCTGTGCGCTACTGTAGGGGGGATGAGAAGGCTCACGGTTCAAATGATGTAGACTTGATCTAAAGTAGGCTCTGTCTGACCAGAGGGGGGGACAACACGTTTCCCCACCGGGGATAATAATAAATGACCAGAGGGGGGGACATCGAAAACAGAGGGGGGGGGGGGGGATGGGGGGAATCCCCACCATCCCCCCCATCCCCCCCGGCAAGTCGCACCCTGTTTACGTCTACCGGAAGAAAACAAACTCTGCAGCCGTGAGCCGCTCCGCTGCTCCTAAACTTAACAACAACTTAGAAGCAGAAAGTTTCTCCTCTTAACTGCCAGGATCGCCTTCCCCGGTGTGTGAGCCTGGCCGCCGCCATGCTCCGGCGGGGATCCTGGCAGTGAGCTTCGCCTTCCCCGCCGGAGCAGCAGCAGTGGCGGCGGCTACAACACAACGTTACAGCCGCAGTGAGTGAGTCATGTCGGGACAACCAGGCTTCATAAACCCGCTTCACAGACCCCGGTGCCCGGCTGCCGCCGCTGCTGCTGCTCCGGCGGGGAAGGCGAAGCTCACTGCCAGGATCCCCGCCGAGAGCAGCGGCGGCGGCCAGGCTCACACACCCGGGGCAGGCGATCCTGGCAGTGAGGGTGTGTGAGCCTGGCCGCCGCCGCCGCTGGGGGCGGCCAGGCGGGGAAGGCTATCAGTGAGCTTTGGCGATCAGTGAGCTTTGGCGATCCTGGCAGTGGAGAAACTTTCTGCTTCTAAGTTGTTGTTAAGTTTAGGAGCAGCGGAGCGGCTCGCGGCTGCAGCTGTTCACTTCACACACTGAGAATGGAGTTTGTTTTCTTCCGGTAGACGTAAAATAAACACGTGTACCCCCAGACGTTAAGCAGAATTAAATAAAGGCGATTTAATGTGTTTTCCATGTAAACCCCAATTCGGAATTATTATTTCCATGTAAACTCGAAGGAGAATATTTTAATTCCGAACTATTTCATTCAGAATAATTAATTCCGAATTAAAAAACATCATGTAAACGTGGTAGGCTACATGTAGGCCGCATGTGCCTCCTCAGAATGCTCCAAAGAAGAAAAATAGCCCACACTTCCTCTTTTTAGCTGCCTTCCTGTTACAGTGAAACGCCTTCCTGTTACACTGAAACGCCTTCCTGTTACACTGAAATCTTGAGAGCATTTCAGTTGTGTGTGTGAAAGCGTTTTCAGTTGTGTGTGTGGAAGCATTTCAGTTGTGTGTATGAGAGCACAACATTTCAGTTGTGTGTGTGAAAGCGTTTCAGTTGTGTGTGTGGAAGCATTTCAGTTGTGTGTATGAGAGCACAACATTTCAGTTGTGTGTGTGAGAGCACAACATTTCAGTTGTGTGTGTGAAAGTGTTTCAGTTGTGTGTATGAGAGCACAACATTTCAGTTGTGTGTATGAGAGCACAACATTTCAGTTGTGTGTGTGAGAGCACAACATTTCAGTTGTGTGTGTGAAAGCGTTTCAGTTGTGTGTGTGTGTGTGTGGAAGCATTTCAGTTGTGTGTATGAGAGCACAACATTTCAGTTGTGTGTGTGAAAGCGTTTCAGTTGTGTGTGTGGAAGCATTTCAGTTGTGTGTATGAGAGCACAACATTTCAGTTGTGTGTGTGAAAGCGTTTCAGTTGTGTGTGTGGAAGCATTTCAGTTGTGTGTGTGGAAGCATTTCAGTTGTGTGTGTGGAAGCATTTCAGTTGTGTGTATGAGAGCACAACATTTCAGTTGTGTGTGTGAAAGCGTTTCAGTTGTGTGTGTGGAAGCATTTCAGTTGTATGTATGAGAGCACAACATTTCAGTTGTGTGTATAAAAGCATTTCAGTTGTGTGTGTGAGAACACAACATTTCAGTTGTGTGTATAAAAGCATTTCAGTTGTGTGTGTGAAAGGATTTCAGTTGTGTGTGTGTGAGAACACAACATTTCAGTTGTGTGTATAAAAGCATTTCAGTTGTGTGTGTGAGAGCACAACATTTCAGTTGTGTGTGTGAAAGCGTTTCAGTTGTGTGTGTGGAAGCGTTTCAGTTGTGTGTATGAGAGCGTTTCAGTTGTGTGTATGAGAGCACAGCATTTCAGTTGTGTGTGTGAAAGCGTTTCAGTTGTGTGTGTGGAAGCATTTCACTTGTAAGTGTGTTAAGTTTTTACTATTGTGTGTGAATGTGTTTTGTTTTACATGTGTGTGTGAGTGGTAATTCTGAATTATGTCCCTGACGGCCCCTCATACCAAGGTACTTTTTAAACCTTTAGATTGCCTCAACAATTTAACAATTCTGGTAATTGAAAATCACACTGAAGATTAGAAACTATATGAAGCATTTTGCAGTTTTTTTCTTCTTCTTTTGTTGCAAGTGCAGATTAACAGCAGTGAGATGAAGCGCTCTGGTCCTCCAGTCTCTGGAAACATGGTGTATGGTGTGGAGCATCAGACCTGATCTTCCGTCTTCACCATGAAAAGAATCATAAAATAATGATGATTAAAGATGAGTTAACCATTATTTGTAAGATGTTGTAAATCTGTTGATTTGCTATGTTTGCAAGAAAGAAGGAAAAGTTTACCAATGATGCCCAAAAACATCAAATTGTCCTGGTCTTGGGCAATATCTGCAACATTGGTTCCAATAATGTCTCTTCACACGGATCTAAAAAAACAAACAAAAAAAACATTATTTTTCACAGAAAGTCTAGAAATTACTGCATCTCCACACCCCACACCACACCCTTAAAACAATATGAAAGGCTCCACACAGACAGTGGATCTTCTTACCAGTTCAACAGATGGTCCAGTGTTTATCTGCCGCGCTGCATCAACAGGTGTGGGGACTGTGAGGAGCAGGAAAGCCTGCAGACACAACACCAACAGCAGCACAGTTCGGTCCATGGCTGATGTACTGAAGCCAACATCAGGCCCGAATTTATACACACACTCGACCAACAGTGGACAAAGGTGAAGCAACAACAGGATGCCAGTCGTGCTGCATTAATATCAGCAAGTCATGACTGCAAGATGCTAGTCATTCTTGGTAACGGCCTCGCAGATAATCAGTGTTGATAATCAATGTTGAACTAAAGAAATGTTTCTTCTTTACACAATAATGATCCATAGATTCACATAAACAACACAAAGCAGGCATGTTATTTGTTCCCCTGCGACTTCTCCTCTGTGATGTAACTGTGGAACAGTCGGTGTCTTTTCACTGTTCAAAGTTGCGCGTTATTGTAAATGGTATGATAGACCGATTTTAAAAGAGTAAACAGTTGGTGCTGACTGGTTGGTAATCAAAAACCAGTTCAGTCAGACAACTCTGAAATGAGAACAAATAATTTATTGAGCGTAGGCATGGCAAGCTGAAGTTCAGCTGAAGTTCAGCTTGCCATGCCTACGCTCAATAGGGGGAACGTAGGACCCTTTTGGGGAAAAGTGGGCCACTTTTCCCCAAAAGGGTCCTACGTTCGCCGCTGTGCCCGGACCGGGGAACATTTTCCCCAAAAGGACCCAGGGATTGGGAAACATCCAATTTTTGTACCCATACCTGGAATTGTCCCATTGGTGGGGTTTAGGCTAAACCTAACCAATGGGACAATTCAACTTTAGGCAATGAAGAAAGGAGTTGGTTAAGTTTAGTAAAAAGGGGGCGGTGCGTGGCGCAGTGGTTAAAGTGGCCGCCCCATGTAGAAGCTACAGTCCTCAACGCAGACGTCCCCGGTTCGAGTCCCGCACCGGGCAGACCTTTCCTGCATGTCATTCCCCCTCTCTCTGGCTATCAAATAAAGGCCAAAAAATATACTTAAAAAAAAAAAAAAAAAAGTTTAGTAAAAAGACCAGGTAGAGGCTAGACAGGCCAAATAGATAAAGAGAGTCCAGAGAAGTAGAGACAGTCCATCGACTGGCAACAGCGGGGAACATAGGACCTTTTTTTTTTTTTTTTTTTTTAAAGCGGAACATAGGTATACGATCAGCTTTAGTCATCTGCCTGAACTAGCTTTGCAGGCTTCGCATCATTTATGAGCAGAGCCGACGACATCGAGGAGGGAGAACTAATTTAGCGGCTGAATTCAGTACTAGGCCTACTGGAAAATGAAAGGTGAGTTTTTCATGCACACACAGACATGCTACCTAATCCTGTAGAAACACAAAATACCCCAATCCAACGTTTCAGAATGAAATTCTAACGGTTATGTTTTATTTCTCCAGTCATTAAACAGTGAAACAACCGGCTTGATTCAAACTTTTGGGGGATTTTTTTGGACCGCTATTATCACCCCTCAACTCATCTACTGGCTTGTTTTGTTTGTTATTTCAATTAGCGATAATAAACGCCTATAATATCTGTCAGGGCAATAGTACCTGTTTATTTTAACATGAAATATCTGGGAAACATCAACCCGGATGAAATGTCTGATGATGATGATGATGATGGTGACATGTATAGACAATGCTATATGCTATATATATACACAAGCAGTACTAATGGACATTTGTGGATGTTTGTTTGTTCCAACCAATTTATTTTGTGCCCAACAAAACAAACAAAGTGACAGAGACAATAAGCAATAGAACAGGAGAAATCCATATACTTTGAATCAAATAAGTATCACTTTTAAGTCCAATATGATATATGAATTAATGTATTGAACATACACTTCTATAGACATTCTCAAATTCACATAAGTACAACAAATTATATTTAACAACTAAACTCCTCCCCCACTCCTCGTGACTTCTTGGGTTTTAATGAGAAAGTGAACAGTGGTGTGTTCGGGGCACCAAGGTACTTTTTAAACCTTTAGATTGCCTCAACAATTTAACAATTCTGGTAATTGAAAATCACACTGAAGATTAGAAACTATATGAAGCATTTTGCAGTTTTTTTCTTCTTCTTTTGTTGCAAGTGCAGATTAACAGCAGTGAGATGAAGCGCTCTGGTCCTCCAGTCTCTGGAAACATGGTGTATGGTGTGGAGCATCAGACCTGATCTTCTGTCTTCACCATGAAAAGAATCATAAAATAATGATGATTAAAGATGAGTTATCAGATGATTTAACCATTATTTGTAAGATGTTGTAAATCTGTTGATTTGCTATGTTTGCAAGAAAGAAGGAAAAGTTTACCAATGATGCCCAAAAACATCAAATTGTCCTGGTCTTGGGCAATATCTGCAACATTGGCTCCAATAATGTCTCTTCACACGGATCTAAAAAAACAAAAAAACAAAAAAACATTATTTTACACAGAAAGTCTAGAAATGACTGCATCTCCACACCCCACACCACACTCTTAAAACAATATGAAAGTCTCCACTCAGACTGTGGATCTTCTTACCAGTTCAACAGACGGTCCAGTGTTTATCTGCCGCGCTGCATCAACAGGTGTGGGGACTGTGAGGAGCAGGAAAGCCTGCAGACACAACACCAACAGCAGCACAGTTCGGTCCATGGCTGATGTACTGAAGCCAACATCAGGCCTGTATTTATACACACACTCGACCCACAGTGGACAAAGGTGAAGCAACAACAGGATGCCAGTCGTGCTGCATTAATATCAGCAAGTCATGACTGCAAGATGCTAGTCATTCTTGGTAACGGCCTCGCAGATAATCAGTGTTGATAATCAATGTTGAACTAAAGAAATGTTTCTTCTTTACACAATAATGATACATAGACCCTGAGAAACAACACAAAGAAGGCATGTTATTTGTTCCCCTGCGACTTCTCCTCTGTGATGTAACTGTGGAACAGTCGGTGTCTTTTGACTATTCAAACTTGCACGTTATTTTCAGGTTTTTTTGCCTTTAATGGACAGGAGAGTTGAGAGAGAGAGAGACAGGAAATGGGAGGCAGAGTATGCTGACTGGTGGTAATCTAGAACCAGTTCAGTCAGAAAACTCTGAAATGAGAACATATAAGTTATTGAGCGTAGGCATAGCAAGCTGAAGCACAGCATAGGTATCCTTGAGCATGGCTGCAGCAGGTTTGGCATCAGGCTCTGTCTCAGTTACTGTTCCCTGAATGATCTGCCTTGCCAGACATTACAGGGAATATGCAGACCCCCCTCAGGGAATCATAGAGACAGAGCCCACAGGTGGATGCTGGGGAGGTGGTGGGTTTGCAAAACCTCATGGGCAGCAGGAGCAGTACAGCAGAAAAATAGCAGCAGCAGCAGCAGCAGCAGCATGGCCAGGGATGAGAAGGTAAGCTGGGGGGTTTAAATAACCCGCCTTATTGGATGAGGAGAGCACGTGACTGATCGGGATCATCCCTATGTTCCCCAGGTCCTATGTTCCCCACTTTTCCCCAAAAGGGTCCTACGTTCCCCGCTGTGTCCGGACCGGGGAACATTTTCCCCAAAAGGACCTGGGGATTGGGAAACATCCAATTTTTGTAGCCATACCTGGAAGTTGAGTTGTGACTTTGAGTGAGAAGTGGAAGTGTCCCATTGGTTGGGTTTAGGCTAAACCTAACCAATGGGACAATTCAAGTTTAGGCAATGAAGAAAGGAGTTGGTTAAGTTTAGTAAAAAGACCAGGTAGAGGCTAGACAGGCCAGAGAGAGTGCAGATAAGTAGAGAGCAGGGGCGGATTGGCCATAGGGAGTACCGGGAGTTTTCCCGGTGGGCCGGTCACTAATGGGCCGATAGGCGGCCGTTTTTTATTTATTTATTTAACTCTTTTTCCGCCATGCCTCGCCTTGCCTTGATAACTATTGTAACTCTGCAGACTCAGCAGAGAGGTGACGATTGGCCTAGTGGCTTGTCTACCTGGCCCAATGGCCCTATGAGAGGCTACAGAGGCCCAGGAGTCCCACCCACGCATGTTCTAGACCCCCCCTCGTCCAATCACTTTTAATGATGAGGAGTCATGATGAGAGAGAGAGCGAGAGAGAGAAAAAAACAAAAACACCAGCGCACGAAAACGGAAAAGAAAAGAAAAAACAAACGCAAAGGCAGCGCCGAAAAATGGAGGAAAGTAACAGAAAAAGAAAAGCTCTAGCAGCACAGACTGCTGAAAGTACAACAATTACGCCGATCAGGGGCCGCCTGGCCTGGCTGGAGCTAGAAGCACTGATGCTGCAGCTTCAGCAGCAGGTCCTTCACGTGAGTCTGAAGAGAGTGAAGCTCCCGTTACCAGTGCCCTTATGGTGCAGGAGGAGGCTGAAAAAATAAGTGTTGAGGAAGACTCTCCACCATGTGAAGGAGGTAGTGATACCGTGTTAAGCAGGTATGTGCTTAACTGTGTGAATGGTGTGGATAGACATTCATTAAAATACTGTAAATGGTCCAGAACGGTTGCTATGAACTTTACTTGACATAATAAATAGCTATAGCTAATAACTCTGATGGTGTGGTGTGTTACAGCTAAATCTAGTTATCTAAAGTATTGGAAAACAATAACTATATTCATATACTATCCTGATTAATTGATTACGGTAGTTGATTTTATTAAAGTGCCCGCACTCAAATTTGGTCATGAAGGACATTGAGCTAACAACTTCAGTCATGGTTTATTGTCCTTTCTTTCAAATTAATAAAACACAGGTTACAGTAGGCTAACTACTGTTACAGTAAAACATCATTCTGCATACATATTACTCATGATGCAGTACACAAATTACAAGTATTTCTTGTCATGCTTCATTGTCTGTACATTATGTTGAGCTGTACTGTCTTTCTAAGATAAAATTAGTGTTTGTCCATTTTTCAGATCATTGTACTATTGTTTTCCATACTTTAGCCAACTAGCCACAGTTCTGATTGCATGCAGACTCAATGTGCATGTAATCTTGTCCAAACTTAACTTATTCCACAATATTCCTCTACTTTGTTGTATATTGTATATTGTTTAGTAGTGGTGTTATTAAGAGCTTGTGTGTTTGTATGTACATCAACGGTGCTAGTTGGCAAAATATCCGCGTGCAGATAGTGGGCCGGTCTGGACCAAAAAGTCCAGGGCCAAATTTTTGTCCCAGTCCACCCCTGGTAGAGAGATAAGAGAGTCCATCGACTGGTAACAGTGGGGAGGACCCTTTTTTTTAAAAAGGGGAACATAGGTAGGTACGCTCCGGACTGATCAGCTTGAGTCGTCTGCCTGAACTAGCTTTGCAGGATTCGCATT
>NC_140923.1:16193489-16300362 GCF_045865225.1 Trachurus japonicus
ATTTATGAGCAGAGCCGATGACATCGAGGAGGGAGAACTAATTTAGCGGCTGAATTCAGTACTAGGCCTACTGGAAAATGAAAGGTGAGTTTTTCATGCACACACAGACATGCTACCTAATCCTGTAGAAACACAAAATACCACAATCCAACGTTTCAGAATGAAATTCTAACGGTTATGTTTTATTTCTCCAGTCATTAAACAGTGAAACAACCGGCTTGATTCAAACTTTTGGGGGGTTTTTTTGGACCGCTATTATCACCCCTCAACTCATCTACTGGCTTGTTTTGTTTGTTATTTCAATTGGCGATAATAAACGCCTATAATATCTGTCAGGGCAATAGTACCTGTTTATTTTAACATGAAATATCTGGGAAACATCAACCCGGATGAAATGTCTGATGATGATGATGATGATGGTGACATGTATAGACAATGCTATATGCTATATATATACACAAGCAGTACTAATGGACATTTGTGGATGTTTGTTTGTTCCAACCAATTTATTTTGTGCCCAACAAAACAAACAAAGTGACAGAGACAATAAGCAATAGAACAGGAGAAATCCATATACTTTTAATCAAATAAGTATCACTTTTAAGTCCAATATGATATATGAATTAATGTATTGAACATACACTTCTATAGACATTCTCAAATTCACATAAGTACAACAAATTATATTTAACAACTAAATCGTCTCTTATCATGGAATAAACCCTGTACCATGAACATTACTGTGATACAAATGTACTTATCATCCACTCCTCGTGACTTCTTGGGTTTTAATGAGAAAGTGAACAGTGGTGTGTTCGGGGCACCAAGGTAGGCTACTTTTTAAACCTTTAGATTGCCTCAACAATTTAACAATTCTGGTAATTGAAAATCACACTGAAGATTAGAAACTATATGAAGCATTTTGCAGTTTTTTTCTTCTTCTTTTGTTGCAAGTGCAGATTAACAGCAGTGAGATGAAGCGCTCTGGTCCTCCAGTCTCTGGAAACATGGTGTATGGTGTGGAGCATCAGACCTGATCTTCTGTCTTCACCATGAAAAGAATCATAAAATAATGATGATTAAAGAGGAGTAATAAGATGATTTAACCATTTGTAAGATGTTGTAAATTTGTTGATTTGTTTACCACGGGACCAAATTGTCCTGGTCTTGGGCAATTTCTCAAGCATCTCTTACATCGGTACCAATGACGTTTCTCCACACAGACCTAAAAAAAACCAAAACATTATTTTACACAGAAAGTCTAGAAATTACTGCAACTCCACACGGCCCTTAAAACAATATGAAAGGCTCCACACAGACTGTGGATCTTCTTACCAGTTCAACAGACGGTACAGTGATAATAAGATGATTTAACCATTATTTCTAAGATGTTGTAAATGTGTTGATTTGCTATGTTTGCAAGAAAGAAGGAAAAGTTTACCGCAGAACCAGATTGTTTTGGATTTGGGCAATCTCCCGAGCATCCCTTACTACATTGGTTCCAAGAATGGTTCGTCACACAGATCTAAAAAACAAAACAAAACAAAACAAATGAAGACTTTTTTTACGCAGAAATTCTCTTTGTGGGCGGTGTTTAGCTCAGTTGGCACCCGCCCCATGTGTTGAGGCTAAGTCCTCACTGCCCCGGTTTGAATCCTTCGTCGAGCGGACTGTCATTCCCCCTCTCTCTGCCTCCCCATTTCCTGTCTCTCTCAACTGTCCTGTCCATTAAAGGCCAAAAAAAAATCTCTTTGTATGGAAATTACTGCAACTCCACACGGCCCTTAAAACAATATGAAAGGCTCCACTCAGACTGTGGATCTTCTTACCCGTCCAGTGTTTCTCTCTCTCCGTGCTGCATCAACAGGTGTGGGGACTGTGAGGAGCAGGAAAGCCTGCAGACACAACACCAACAGCAGCACAGTTCGGTCCATGGCTGATGTACTGAAGCCAACATCAGGCCTGTATTTATACACACACTTGACCCACAGTGGACAAAGGTGAAGCAACAACAGGATGCCAGTCCTGCTGCATTAATATCAGCAAGTCATGACTGCAAGATGCCAGTCATTCTTGGTAACGGCCTCGCAGATAATCAGTGCTGAAAATAAATGTTGAACTAAAGAAATGTTTCGTCTTTACACAATAATGATCCATAGATTCACAGAACACAAAGCAACACATGGGTATAACAAATATCTTAATTCCTTCACTTGTGGGTTTGTCTTTTGGTGTGTTAAAGGTTCAGTGTGTAAAGGTTTATTGGCAAAATCTGAATATACTACCCATGAATATATTAGTTTAAGTGTATAATCGCTATATTGTTTGGTTTCCGTAGCCTTATAATTCTTCTATATATACACATACAGTAGTACGGGTCTTGCTTTACACACAAGCAGTAATGGAAATTTGTGGATGTTTGTTTGTTTCAACCAATTTATTTTGTGCCCAACAAAACAAACAAAGTGAACTTGCTGTCAAAGAATTAAATCACTCCATCTTGTGTTCACATTATGCAGCTCTTGGATTATTTGTAAAACAAGACAATAAGCAATAGAACAGCCACCACTACAGCTACCACTTTCAAATCCAATATGATATATGAATTAATGTATCGAACATACACTATACACATTCTCAAATTCACAAATTCAGTACAACAAATTATATTTAACAACTAAATCGTCTCTTATCATGGAATAAACCCTGTACCATGAACATTACTGTGATACAAATGTACTGTGTACTGTGAATGTAAATGTGAACAGTGGTGTGTTAGAAACTATATGAAGCATTTTGCAGTTGTTTTCTTCTTCTTTTGTTGCAAGTGCAGATTAACAGCAGTGAGATGAAGCGCTCTGGTCCTCCAGTCTCTGGAAACATGGTGTATGGTGTGGAGCATCAGAGCTGATTGTACCAGGACTCAATGAGAAACTACTCCCCCTAGAGATGGACATGAAGAAATGAGGACATTGTCAGTGTTACAGTTACAGTATCAAGTTACAGTATCAAGTATCAGTATTGTTGTATTGCTATGTTTACAAGAAAGAAGGAAACGTTTACAATGGGACTATATTGTCCTGGTCTTGAGCGAGAGCAGCATTTCTGAGTTTGTTTCCATGATGTTTTCTCCACACAGACCTAAAAAAAAACAGAAGACTTCATTTTACACAGAAAATCTCTTTGTATGGAAATTACTGCAACTCCACACACAATCCTTAAAACAATATGAAAGGATCCACTCAGACTGTGGATCTTCTTACCAGTTCAAAAGACGGTACAGTGTTTCTCTGCCGCGTTGCATCAACAGGTGTGGGGACTGTGACGAGCAGGAAAGCCTGCAGACACAACACGAACAGCAGCACAGTTCGGTCCATGGCTGATGTACTGAAGCCAACATCAGGCCCGAATTTATACACACACTCGACCCACAGTGGACAAAGGTGAAGCAACAACAGGATGCCAGTTGTGCTGCATTAATATCAGCAAGTCATGACCGCAAGATGCTAGTCATTCTTGGTAACGGCCTTGCAGATAATCAGTGCTGATAATAAATGTTGAACTAAAGAAATGTTTCGTCTTTACACAATAATGATCCATAGATTCACAGAACACAAAGCAACACATGGGTATAACAAATATCTTAATTCCTTCACTTGTGGGTGTGTCTTTTGGTGTGTTAAAGGTTCAGTGTGTAAAGGTTTATTGGCAAAATCTGAATATACTACCCATGAATATATTAGTTTAAGTGTATAATCGCTATATTGTTTGGTTTTCGTAGCCTTATAATTCTTCTATATATACACATAGAGTCGTACCGGTCTTGCTTTAGAGAGTGTTGCCATCTTGCGCCATGTTTGTACGGCAGCCCGAATGGTAAATCCATCCAGCCAGAGAGCACATTTCACGTGCATAAATAAACCAACGAAGAGGCAGAAGGAAAGAAGAAGGAGTAGGAAACAGCAGACATATTGTAAAATGGTTTAAATCTTCACCTCATCGCTCCATGCCCCTGAAATACTCCCAGTCGTCCCGTGTTACACCCCAACTCAGTTCGTCCTAAGGGGCATACTGTAACAACGCACCACCAATGACCCCAAACAGACACTAAATAAAATAGGAAATGGTTTAATACATAATATAAGGCAGACACAAACTAAAACAAAAGAAAAGGTGAGGCCACTGTCACTTTGCCGACAGAAGGGGTGAGTGAGCGAGCGCTGCAAACCAGAATCTGAATGATAGATATCACAGTTTTACCCCCATATACACACTGGACCTTTAAGGTTAAAGGTCAGAAATTAGACATTAAAAGAACTGCACTCAATCATTTCAGTGTCAGAAATGGCAACGGGGCTTATGGTAGTAGGATATAAGTTACTCCATCAGGAGTGTGAATGGTTGTTTTGACAAATAAATGATAAAATCAAGTCAAATATTTGCATTGTGACACATTGCGGTTCTTTAGTTACTATTGGTTACAGATTACTTTCACATCTGGCTTCTTCAGGTTCACTCAACAGGATCCTGCTGAAGTTTCTATTGGACTTTGTGTATTTGCTTAAGATTTTGAATGCAGGACATTTCCCTTGTATTAACACATTTTTTATAGTGTGCTATTGTGACAAAAGTGTGATTCAACCACAGGCTGTTATTACAGAATATTTTAACCACAACAGATTTACAGATATCGAAGGATTAACTCGTTCTCTATCTTGTGTTATTAATGATTTATTAATTTTTTAAACTTTATTGATACTGGTTTCATATATTCACCTGTTTATCCTCATCTTTTTTTTTTATACTTGTTTTTATTTGCAATTTTCATCTTTACAAGATTAAAGTGTTGGCCAAATGCTTAAATGGAAATGTAACTCCTCAATCAGCACAATTGTGAACAGCTGCATAAACAAGAAACACAAGACACGGAAATGATGGAAAAAATTAAAACAACCATTCTAGGTTTGCATAATTTTTAATCAATAACACATTTTTGTGACATGTATAACATCTGTAGTGGTGCACATAATGTTGAACATAATGTGAGGCCTTTATTTTGCAGAGGGTTTCTCAAGCAGTCGCTGTTAGCAGCAATGCCAAGTGACAAGTCTCGTCAAAGTGCAGGGAAAGGAGACGATAACATGCTGTTTCTTGCTTGAACAGATGTTAAAGCTAGTGCAGTGTGTGTGTATGCATTGCAGCCATTACATTATGACTTTCCATTCATGAAGAAGCGGAGGAGTGCATCTATCTCTGCATTCACCTCATCCTCTGGTCTGGAGAAACAAGAGAGAGAATGGCAACAAAAAAAAGCAAGATGTTACACAGAAGAACAAATAATTTATCAGCTTCTTCTATCTACAACATGCAATAACTGTGGTAGATTTAGCAGAGAAATTATTGGCAAATTTTGCAACCATGGGTCCTCGATTTTAGAAACAAGAAAGCAGTTTCTTGTTTCTATCCAGCTAATGTAAAGTTTGGCAACTGTCACCAGCGAACTGGATCACCACTGGCCACTGAGCAAACGAAGCAGTTTGAAATGTGCTCTTGATATCTACATGTTGAAATCACCATATTAAGACTGTGGCTATGATAAGTACATTTTAGTCAGCAAGAAAAATAAACTTTTACCTGGGAGGAGTGGGTGGAGGTGGAGGGGGAGGGGGCTGCAACAGATACAGAGAGTAAAGAAAGAGCAGCTGATAAGACTCACAGCAGCAAACCACCATTGGTACAACTTCATTTCTTTGAGCAAATTAAAAAAAAGTTAGAATCTGACAATGATGATCCTTAAACGTCCATTGAACTCAAGAGTCTGTGAGATATGACCACTGTCTTGTAAGTTGGAAGTTTGCACTTACTAGTATTCCTAGTACTCCATACATTCCTGGTCTGGAGCCACCATAAGGGTTTCTATTTTTGTTCACCGGCGACTGAGCAGACTGAAAATTCAAACAGAACAAACATTTCAAGTTTAAGGCCTGCACAATGTAATTCTTTACCTTTGTGTCATAGAGCTATGTTGAGACATAAGTATAGGACTCTAGCTTAAGACAACATACAAGTTAAATTACATATAAATGAACTAGTAGTTCAATTATTAAGTATTTGATAAGTGTGGAATAAAGTATAGAGTCAATAGGTAACAAGAATGAGATCAGTGTTTGTTCCATATATTTTAAAACGCTGCTAAACATTATGCTGGTCAATTACATCTCAAAAGGCTTGTAAGTACACAGCGGTTATTATTTAAGTACAGGCAACAAAACAATATGTATTTTTTGTCCTCCCTTTTACCTACAGGTATGCACCTTGTATTTAATTGTGATAGCTATCACAAACTCTATGTACTAAATACTATTTACATAATTCACAGGCTGTTATGTGCAAGCATTACCACCAAGCTAATGGTAAAAAGAAAAAAAACAAGTAAAAAGAAAAAAATACAATTTAAATCAAGGGTGTTCTTACGGCACCCAAAGGTTCTTACAGCAGATCTTTTCACCAGACTTGGGGGGACTTGAGGATCTTTCATCACAGCGGCTGCATCGGTAGAAGAGAAGACGGCGAAGAGCAGGAAAACCTGCAGAGACAACAGGACCAGCAACAAACTTTTGCCCATGGCTGCTGAACTGAAGAGTTTGATGCAGCTGTGAAACACACATCTGCCTTTATATAACCACTGTTGACCAACCACTTTCATGTGCAGAATAATAAAGCAATTAAAGGGGTGTATGCCGATGCAAGATAATTCATCCACATGCAAATGCACTGTCTGAAATGGGTTTGTTTAACCTATTGCCTCTGGGGTTTTAACTGATATATCTGCTTCCTTCCCTTGCAGACCCTCCATGGACATTTTTTGATCCTATCAATGAAAATATGATTGGCATGTCAACACTGAATTGTATCGTTATATAACCTTTAGGCTTCTACTTACATAAACTTGATTATAATGAACATCTTGGTACATAAACTGAATTATGCCTAACCCCTTGCTTGCATAAAATTCAGTGGTATTCAACACACTTTTTTGTGATAGACAACACACAAAAAAATCTTCTATTGTATAATAAAAGAAAATAAAGTTGCAATGTCCTGGCAGCTTTCATAGCCTCCTGTTTGAACCTCCATGGGACCCTCTAGACAACAATCAGGGTGTCAGGATGGACATAAGAGCCCCTATTGGCAACCTCTTCTCATATGCATTATTATATAAAGCATATGGCAAACGATCAAAGAGATCAGTCTGGTCGAAGACGGTGGATAAGAATTAAAATAGTGTAATTTTGGGATTTAAAGACAAGAACAGAGCAGTAATGGCAACTGGTTAGTGATTTCAACACATTGCAGTTGAAATCAACACAACTGCATATGATAATTAACCAAAACCTCATCCTCCTCCTTTACAGATCCTGGTTGTTCACCACCACAGTTACTGCTATCATTATGTGTCCCTATGTGTATTTTCTTTTTTGGGACATCCCTTTCATAAAAAATAAAAACTGACTGACATTTCTTCAGTAATAATTATTAATCAGGTTGGATCGATCCATTGCAGTTTGGTTTTTATGTGCCTGGTTCATAAGGTGTCTGTTTCTGAATATCAATAAAGTTAAAACACATAAAGATTCAATTTCATACAGCTGCAATTTTGTTTGCATCTATTTGATCGTATGGTAGGAAATGGAATTGAAAGTTACTGCCCAACAACCGCTGTGAGGCACACCCGTGAAATGAAGCAACACCAGTATCACCAGTGCACACAGAAGGACTATATTTCGACATCAAGTTACAAGAAAGTTGATTGTAATCTTTCTGACTACATCTACCCTATCTGATAACATTTCTGAGAACTTGCCTTTGTCCCTTGCAGCACACAACAAATGGATTTCACAGCGGTCTTACACATAAGCATGTTGCACATTATAGTATGTGGCATGTTGTTGTTGTATTTAGTGTATGTCAGTGAGTGATGCCAGTGTGTATCTGCTGTGACAAAATGTTTTGAAGAGCCTCTATTCATGTGAAGGATGGAAAGCTACAATTTTTGAGCAGGTGACACCCACAAAAACACACACCAGATGAAACACAGTAAAATGACTACAACAGAGAGATGGAAACACAACTACAAAGAGACATAAATGAAACCAAAGGGCCACAAAATAACTACAGTTAATGTATCAAACCCTTTGACTTTAAACTTGATCAGATAGATACCATCAAATAATGTAAATGTATGTTTCTTTGATGTACAGTGGACTTACGGCTAAGATTAGATAATTCTGTTTCATGTTTATTTGTTCCTCCCCTAGGCTCCTGTCCTGAGTGTTTTTCTTATGTTATTTTATTAAACTGCATGTTTTATCTGACTTCATTTTTTCAATAGGGTTACGGTTAGGGTCAACCCATTTGGCACATGAGTGACAGCATGTCCTCTTTACTTCGTGGTATAAACACCAGACACTGTGGCAACTGGAAATACGTCAAACAAGCATGCACGTGATTGCTCACTATACAGTGTGCAAGTCTCAGTTTTGTGACAAACCCAGCGTGACAACACTTTGTCCTCATTACACCCTCAATGAAGACAAAATATCTAACTGTAACGTGGAATAAGGATAAATATAAAGAAAGATTTGCAGTATCTGCAAGTTGTTCAAACATGTTACAGGTGAAAAACTAGCTCTGGTCCTCTTTAATACCTCTTCATACCTTTTGTCCTCCCTCTAAAATTTGTAAATTCATTTTTCACAAGAAGTCATGCGAGAACTGCATGCAATATTTTCATTAAAAAAAATATTAGCTTAAGGAGAGGAAAGAAAATGATGCTAACATAGCTAATCATGAGGAAAAATAAAATAAAATGTATTAAATATAATTTTGAGAATGCCAATTTATAAATTGAGAACTTGTGCCATACAGTACCTTCATTAAAAAAAAATAGTTCTGACCTTGTGAATTGATTGGACGAGAGGAGATGGGACTTTTAACCACATGTATCACTCCGCTGCACAGGTGCTCATTCAGCTGGTTAATTAGCGCTACATTAACAGCCTAGATTGTAAGAAAGGTTGGAAAGATTTACACATTTGAAAAGAAGGAAAGAAGCCTGGATACATATCTCATATACATATTTGAGGTAACATGTGCAAACAAAATAAGTTTGAGAATGTGTAGGTCAGGAAAATGTTCGTGTATCTTGTAGTAGGCCTATGGAGTAGCGAGCTAAATAAATTATTAGGCTAAATAATAGGCTACTTCTCACTACTGTTTAGGCTACTATTGTAATATCACTTTTGTTTAAGGCCACTTGTGTGCAATAAATGTAGGCTATTATTTTTTCCTCTAAGAGCCTTTACACGCCGTTAAGCTGATAAGTTAAAACACGTCAGGTTTCATAACTCCCACGTCTGCTCCATAGCTGTGTCCGGCAGGGAAACAGTGGAAGTAGACGAGGCCCAGCTTTATCCTGACTTTCTCTCGGGAAACCGGGACAGGCTGCTGCGCTTAGCAGACCTCACCACATGCACTTCAACCTCTGGTACGAACAGGAAAGAAAGTCCTGACCAGCCCCTAGACTCTTTGAGACTCTGGATATCAGGCGAATTTCTGGCAGTGACTCTCACACACTCCATATGAAGAGTTTTATCTTTTTTATCTTGTTTTTTTCCCCCTCCTTGTATGCGAATGGGAAGGTAAACAGGTGGAAGTTGTTTTAACCAGGGAGAGAAACGGGCTCAGATGTCGGTGAGTTTTTCTACATTTGATTTATGTTAATCTTTAAGAACTTAACACAAAGAAAATAACTAAATTGTCTTTACAAGAACTTGGCACATGTTATACATTTTCATGACAGCAGCCTGAATGAGAACAATTATCTTATCTTTCCTGAGAACACACTGGTCTGTACTAGTAAACATTATTTTGTCTAACATGCTCAGTGAAACAGCTTCCTAGGTCTAAAAAACATACTGTTTATATGCAGAATGTGGATACTCATATCCACAGGGATTCATTATTTACTGTCATCTTAGCTTCAATCACTTAAAAAACAAAAATCTCTGCAACTCCATGTGTGGCTGAGAGACTGATATTCTCCTCAGGAATGCTAATGCAAAAATCCCAAATCCTGCTCCGTGTTAATACCCCTGATTTACTTGTGTAAGTGGCTTGTAGGACGACAAAATGAGTTTTCAGTGTTAATGGACACAGCCCTGAGATATATGAGGTCATTCAGGAGGGTGTTTACATGTGAACCACCTGGCATGCCAGTAATAAAGGATGAGTGTTGTTTACAGTATGTGCAGTCTTACTGACAACATCTCTTATGGGTCTTTCTTTTAATACCAATAATAATGTAGTTTCTTAGTGGGAGGATTATACTACTTACAGACCACAGCTGTGAAATACTCTTTGTTGTTCTCTTTTTACATTTCATGTCAAAAGATTTCAGACCTGTCATAATAGAATCACAATACTGCCATGTGTTAGTTCAGAAAATACAACATAATAAAACTACTATTTAACATTTTTAGCTTTTAGACTACTGATTCAACTAGAAGTCCTACTAATGCAACTATATAGGCCTATTGTAGTTTCAGCTGATTTTGTTTCTCTAATGTCTAGATCTGAAAAATAGTAATTTTACACGTTAGATAAATGTAATGGAGTAACCATTACAAAAGGCTGTATAAAATAGAGTCCATTGTATTTTTCTTTGCCTGGTTTTGTTTGACTCTTCATATAAAGTCTCTCTTCTTCAGGTGACAACAAGCTGATAGATTGGTCAGAGGGGTTGAGTGACAGACCAAAAGTTTGCCAGCCATGGGCCGGAAATTAGACCTGTCGGCACTGACAGACAACGAAGCGGAGCATGTGCTGAAGGTGGTGCAGAGGGACATGAAGTTACGCAAGAAGGAGGAGGAACGTCTCAGGTGAGTTCACACCTCCACAATGAGCCTGGATGGTAAACATGGAGCAGTGTGTTTTTTTCTGTCAGATCATTATATATTCAACACTTTTTGAAATTGAACACCCCTGTGTTTTTACTCAATCTTAGCCTTTTTAACGCATTATTCCAAAAGTCTGTATTTACTACTTAGAGTCAGAGGTGGATGTTGTATTCAGATCTTTTCTTCAGTACTTAATATCTCTTTAGCTGCCAACTGGCTGTTAACAGCATCTCTCTGCTGTTGCAAGGAGTGTATACAACTGAAAACAACTTCCTGTTGTGGCTGATAACAAAGCTGTACGAAGAGTGAGGGTGAACCAAAAACAGATAAACAGTGAGCTGAAACTCATTAGAAAGATTCAGGCATATTGTATACTGTATCTCCATAGGTTATCACTGACCACTTTCACATTACCACAAAGATAAATCGGTGGCTGCTTTGATTTTTACCAGTTCATCTAGTTTCACAGGCAGTTTTAGACTATCTCTACCAGACAAGCAGAATAAAATAGAAGCTTTACAGAATGCAGGATGTTGTAAAAGCAGTGTACATTTATAGGATTCATACTACGCCTTTTGTCTGTGACTGGTGTTTCACTGGGGCCTGATTTGCATTCAAGGTATTTTAAGTCCTGAGTGGAGATTTTCCGAACTGCCTCTGAAGTCTTTCCTCAAAACATCAGACAGGAAGTGACAGCCCTTCCTGTTTTACTCATGGCTGGCTTCCTCAAAACTTCTATCAAGCCTCAGAGGCCAAACACAATACCTCCTAATGGAGAGACAGAGGGATTTGCTAATTGGGTGGATTTGACTGGAGTCCCCAGTGTGTATCGAGCTGAGCCTCTGCAGAGAGCAAGTGAGGTGCATAATAGTCGGAAATTATCTGTAGTCACAGGTTAAGAATAAAAGTTAGGTCATTTCCACATCACTCTCCTACTTGCACTTTGTGTTTTATGTCCATAACACACAGTATTAATCTGTTGCCTACCTTACTGAATGCTTTCACCAATCAGGGACCCCACTCAGATAAGAAATTTGTTTTTTAGAAGCAAATATGCAAGATAAGCTTAATGGTTGTTATTTCCCTCAGATTTACATCTGCCTTAATGTGGAAATCTGCTCCAGCCCCACCTTCAGTATTCTGACCTACATGACAGCCTGTTGAGATTCAACATTCCTGATATAAACATAACAGAGACGGAATAATAGCCGTGTTGTCAATGGTTTTGTTAAATGTTAGTAAACAGGATATATCCGAAGTCATGTTTTTCTGTATGAAACCAGACCAGGAGCTTTCCATAAACTTAACCTAAAGCGAGCTGAGCCTAACCAATAAAAAGTCTAATGATGCAGTTTACTGACATGTACATTCAACATATTTGTGTTAGCCATATTGTCGTCATGTCAATACAAGATATAATCTATTGCAGTTACGTTTCCTACAAAGGTATTTGCTGTTGCTGTATAGTAGTTGTACAGAAACATGATTGTTGCCAAAGCATTTTCTTTACATTTTACAAACCTATAAACACTTCATCACTGCAAAACATCAACATCTTTTAGTCTCCCATAATTATACTTCTAAAAGAGCACAATAAACCAAAAATATTTGTCTTCATCTGTTAGGAGTTGGGGAAAGGTTCTGCGTGGCTTTGCTTACAATCAAGGACATTTAGCTTAGATAATACTTCCAACACTACAACTACGAACTCATTACTTACAACATAACTGATGCAATATGTGAAGAAATGTCCAATGTCATGCACATCCCATAGCCCGAGAGCACAGCTCACCCAAGACAGACACAACATTTTCATAGTTCTGTGTTACAAAATAGGTAAAAACCAGGGCATTTCATAAAAAAAAAAATTGTAAATCCACTTACTGTTGCCTGAAGTGGACAAACAGCGTAACAGGCACATTATCTAAACTCGCTCAGACTGTTTGGCATCTCCTACTAATTAGGGGAAAATTAGAGGAAACTGACCTTGCCAATTTTGGAGGGTGCAGTTTGTGATTGTGCCTGCTTTCGCCATGGCACTGGTGGCAAGAGGAGCAGGCTTGTGACTAGACGGCTGCCAGTTCAATCCCTGAACTGGCTGGATTAAATCCTGTTGGGAAAAGCACAGCTACCTCATGTATGTCACTGTGGTGCCGTTGAGCCGGGGCGCTAACCTCCATTCACACTGTATCTGTACTGAGCATCTTTCAGGTGTGAATGTGTGTAACTGCATGAGTATAATTAGGGATTTGTTAACTTGTCCAGTTGTTGAATCTAGTTTGATGAAACTATTGTTGTTCTGCATGGAATTTATTTCCTTTTTTTTGTGGTTGTTGTTTGCCATATCAGTATATGTCTAGACATATTCTGACATTTCTCTGTTGCTTCACACTAAGTTTCTCTATTTATGAAGAGACCAAGGACATGTTCTCTCAATATAAAGGATCTAAAAAAACCAAGCTACCAAATGATGTCCACCACATTCTCACACCATCCCCTCTCTCTATAGCAGAAGTATATTGACACACAGGATCACGTACCATTTTCTGATATCAAATCTATGATCCAAATCCCTCATGTCATGCAGGTTGTGCACTTTTCTGCTTCCTCAGTCCCTGAGTCGTTAAAATGGGCTTCTGGCTTCATGCACCGTGTTTCTCAATTTCTGCCCTGCCACCCCCGTGAGAAGAAACACCCTCACAGAATCTCAAGCAGTAGTGAGTGATAGACAGCGGGGACTGTGTGTATCTGTAAGGGAGAGCAATCTGCATCTACACTTGATGTTAGGAAAGGAATACAGATGAGTACCGTATGTTGAAAATAATGTTAGAATTTTCGCTTGTTTTCTTTTACTTTGCACAAGTTGGCCTCCCCTCTTTTAGTCATGCGGAGAGGAACTGTTGGTTAACTCAGATCTGATCTGATCTTGAGGCGTGCATCCCCTCTCATGAACTCTTGCAGGTGTCAGTGACAGATAACTGAACGTGTATCACACAACCATTTAAAAGTGAACTAATATTATGCGAGATAAAATCTTAAAATGCTGAAATATTTCACTCTGGATTGTTGCAACACAGTAACTACTTCAGATAATACTCCCTACAAAGAAAGGGGAAGGAAGAGCTCAGGATGAGATTAGCGATATTCATGTACTTTCAAACGGAAGGAGTGTTGAGCGGTAAAAAGGCTTTGAAACACTGCAGTAATTATTACTGCTAAGGACTGTACGTCTCTTGCCTACTTAGTGTGCATACATATATGTTATAATCTGTATGTACAGTTCCATGTAAATCTGTGTAATCCTGTGTAAAACATGAGATTATCTGAAGAATGAACTGAGTTGAGTACTTTGTCAGAATCTCTTCTGAATTTCTTCTTGTGTCCAAGACACTTGTTTCTCATAACAAAAAAACATTACAAAATATAACACCAAACGTCAGACAAAATGTCACATCAGACAAAAAACAAAAACATTAGGAAAATATAACAAAATATAACACAAGACAAACATCAGGCATGTGACGTGCTATATATACGTAACATCAAAGTTGCTGCAGTGCCTCCAAGTCCCTCCACTAACAGCTATTCAGTGCCCTAACGGACCCTGATTCAACAGCTTAATAGTTTAACATTTAATCTAGATATAGGTACTCTATATACTTAGATAGCAACAACTGGTATTCTTCAAATAAAACATATGTCGGTCTCACTGATTAGTAATTCTTAAATTAGTTTAGTAGTTAGGTCTACTTGTAGCTGTGTGATACACACAAACATGAGGGTGATGGTGTTAAGTTCTGTTGAAAATGTTGTGGAGATGTGTTGATTGATATTTATGGTGATAGTGATTATGCAGTGCTGTTGTACAATGTTATGTTACAGTTTCTCTCAGTTGCTAAAACACTAAACCCCGTTCTCTGAACCAAATTCTCAGTGGTCTAAACTCTAAACTCACACTCAACTAAACACTGTTCAGGTATTTCTGCACAATTTGCAAAACTCATCCTCTTTTTCTTTTTTGTAAAAACCTTACACACATTCTCAGTCACTAACCACCTTTCACACGGTGATAACGCTTGTGTTGCACATCTGTAAACACGACGGCCCTCTTTTATACACAACTACTCAAAATTGAACGTGTATATATATTTCTAATAAAAGTCAGTTCAGAGCACAGGTGGCACATGTGCATCCATCTACAATGCACATTAAACATACAGTTCAGTGTCTTCTGGCCGGACCCCTGCACAAAGACGTGATGTTTGATAATGAATCTCAGTGACTTTGTGCAGTAATGCCCTTTTCATTACAGTTTTTTATTTAGTTTTTATGAAAGTGCTAAATGTAGATATTACTTTGGTCATGATATTTTTTTTGCGAAATGCATTTACAATAAACATTTTCTTTTACATAACGACATGCCCTGAATGCTTTGTCCTAAATTATTTTACGTGGTGAATATGTTTTTACTTGCTGTGTGTTTGATCTGAACACATGTTTGGTTTTGAATGCAGGATAACTGCTTTTGAGGTGATAGTTTGACTTTGATGAAAAAGACTGGAGTTTGGTCAGTGTAGTTTGAAGTTTTCGATCTGTGTTTAAGGTTTTGAGAAAACGGGTGGAAGTTTCAAGAAATGTGTTTTAGCAATTGGGAAAAAAACTGTATAGAGAGGTGTTTTTACTATCAAATGTTGTGTACTGTATCAAGTGTAGACTGGATTTTGGGACAGAGTGTGTTTTCAATGCACATAACAAAATGGTGTTAGCCTTTCTCAGGTTTATCTTGTGTCTTCCAGCAGAGTGACAATTTCTCAGGAACAAACCACAGGAGTCAGTTCACTGCCACTGCACCTGATGATTCGGGGATTGCTGGCATGTGTTTCTCGCCCACACACGACAAAAACAGCAGACACACACATTCAGAGCACATGCACACAAACAGAGCACACACATCTTGGCATTCTTCACCTCCGGAGCTCACACACTCCCAAACACACACACACACACAGATATAGTATAGTGAGGGTGGTAATCCTGGTAGATTGAGAGATGAAGCCTGTGGAGGCGCAGACTCCTCTGCATGTTTCCTCAAATATAACAAATCGTTGCAAATGTCATGTGATAACTTGTAACTGACCTCTTTAAACTAACAAACAGCTATCAAAGCAGTTAGCAGCAGACCAGCAGTGGACCACATTACCCTTAAAAAACAGCATGACTGTGATTTGCCCTAAAGAAAAGACCACAGATTTTCATTCACATCCTCAAACACTAGTAAATTAGTAGAAGTCACATTAGCTTATCACCAAGAAACAGACTCTTTGTGAGGATTATTGCAGCTGACGCAGCTCGAGCTCTGTCTGTTCTCTTTGTACGCCTCAGAGCTCCTGTAGACGAGGATGTGTGAGGACAGAGCTGCACCACAGATACTGCACAGTGTGAGCTGGTGCACTGTATGTTTCATGTGTAATTGTGGGTATTTAAGTGGGAAATATTGGTGTTGTTTTGTTGTTGCTCCTGTCTATGTGTGCATTTCTGCAACGTGCTGCTGAGTCAGTGTATGTGAACATGTTTAGTGCAGTTATTCTCAGTAGGATAGTGTTGTGTGCATGTATATTTCTTCTTGTTACTTATCTATCTTGAACGTTACTGTTATTGTGTCTGACTGAGTTTGCACAAGTGTGTGTGTGTTCTGTCTCAGTTATTTATACCGTCCATTGAGCCTGAGTAATGGAGTGTGCTGTTGTACTGAGAGGACGTCCGTCTCTCTCTCCCACAGTGTGTGAGGCACACTGTTACATTTTGATAGTGTGAGAGTTGCAGAAATGGTGTCCTAAAGATTAGAGCCGTTTGAATGATCAGAGTTAACGTTCAAAAAATGTGTCTCAGTTGTTGTGTAGAGGTGAAATGATCAGTGGAACAATTTTGATCCATCAGTGGATTTTTCATATACTGTAGCTGGTTATTTTGACTGACTGAGATGTCTATGTTCTGTATTTCTATTCTGTGCACACAAAGATACAAATGATCTAAAATCTTTAAAGAGTGCAGTTACATTATGGGCTGTGAAACCAACACAATACAAAAATGTCACTCATGCATTCATACTTTATCAGTTTTTGTTCACTCTCTCTTACATAGTGTAATTTTTAGATTGTTGGCAGGACATTATTTTCAGATCTAAAAAGTCCCTAAAATCACATCATACGCTGAAGTTGGCAACTAGCTGGTGAACATAGTAGTGCATTTAGCAGCTAAGGAGCTAGATATCGCTTATGGAGAGTTGATGGAAGGGAATACGAAGTTAAAACGAGTGAATACTGGGCAGAAAATGGGCCCAAAATAGTGGTAATGTTGCCCAGTAGGTGTTGGATCTGTTCAAAAGAAAGTGTTCGCTAACAAGTTCACCATATCAGAAACTGAAAGTGGATGATGCTATGTGAGTGTTGTATTCAAAGCTTGTTTCCAACGCCCTCAAGTGGCAAAAAAAAGAAGTCAGGTTTAAAAGTTGCACATTTAAAGTGAATAAAGTGAAGTGAATGTAAATTTGAGCTACTAAATAGACTTTGAGCGAGTTGGTTGATCAAGCATTAATTAATGTTTCTACAGTACTACCACATTGGCAGAGAAGTGACTGATATGATGTTCAGCTCAGCCTCCTTTAACCTTTACATCAGAGTTTTACATCCAACATTTCTGAACAATTATTTTCTCTCTTTATAACATTGAAGACATGTACATTAAGGGATAGATGTGCAAGTCATTGATGTTTCTCAATCATTATTCAGTACTATACAGTGCTTACTATAATATTATGAGCATATATTGTTAAGTCTTCATTAAGGGAAGTATGGGATTTATGTGATAGTATTTATATGCACACCATGTCCTCATTGTGATAATCACCCAGTTTGATACAGTAAACTCTTGACTGTTGATTTATCCACACAGATGAAACACGTTTTCCTCTCACAAATACAAATACACATTCCTGGTTTCACTATCTTTCTCCCCCTGACATCTCTAACTCCCTCCCTCTCCTCCCTCCCTCCCACCCTCTACTCCCCACAGTGAACTGAAGCAGGAGCTGGATGAGGAGGGCAGTCGCTGCCTCCTGCTGTCACGGCAGAGTTGCTTCAACCAGCGCTGCTGCATCCGCTGCTGCTTGCCCTTCACCTTCCTGCTCAACCCCAAGCGCCAGTGCCAGGACTGCCGCTACAACGTCTGCAAGGCCTGCCGGGTCTACAACAAGCGGGACAAAACCTGGCTGTGCTCCGTCTGCCAGAAGAGCAGGTAAGGTTGCTAGTGGATCTACAGAACTGGTGGCGTTTTGGTGATTTGTGTGTGTTTGCGCCTAATACAGGAAGGCTGGGTTAAGGATGAGAGTCTGATAGTGATGCCAAAGGTTATTAAGGTCTTAGTCTGCTGCTGGTGAGATGGATTTACCTCTTAATACGCCAAACATGGTCACCAAGATACAGTACGGGATCAAGTCTGCCACTGGCTGGAATATTTATACTCATCCTGGCAACACAACATGACAGAGAGGAAGCAGGTCACTCAGACATGGTGTGGGAAAATACGTGTACAAAGAAATTCTTCTTCATTTCTTCTGTACGGATTTTATTTTAACATGGGCTGTGTCCCTCATGTACTGAAAAAAACACACATTTTCCAGAACATGGGTGACATTTCCTAGTTTAGCCTTGGGGAATATGAGCAAAATGTGAAACTAAACTGAGATTTTCTCCTAAAATCTACAATAAATCTGCAATATACACAGAGTCTGATAAATTATCTCAACTGACATCACTTTTGGAGGTCAGAAGGACATGTGCTTACCAGACCCATGTAGCATTTGGAGGCTACATTAGAATAACACACATGTGGTTGATTTGCATTGTGGACTGTGCATGAGCAGTGTCAGTGTCTCTGGTTCTGCTACAACAGCTTTGATACTTATTGTCAGGAGTCTTGTAATGTTACTGAAGTGCACAGAAGAATGTTGACGTTGGATGTTTTTGCAGAGTTCAGTGTTATTACTCGTCTAAAGATGGGGTTGAGATGCAGACATGAGGGGAATGTCGCCACCAGGCATCATCAAAAATGTCTAATTAGTTTAAGTTAAATTCCACCAAGAGGTTTACTTCCATCTCAACAGTAATGTAAATGATGAAGGACACACCATTGTGCAGGCTGCAGGATTTACCTCAAGATGGGCGACTCTTGGAAACTTCCTGTGTCACCTTCACTGCCCGTCAGCACACCTACTGTAGACTCTCACTCGGCTCCCGTCACACGGAAACTCTCTGACACAGTGAACAGATGGCAACTCATTAAACTCGCCGACATGAATATCTCTGCAGTATCCTACAGCTGTCACTCCTAAACATTCAATTAAACCCTAATGCATTTTAATCTCAGATAGGAAACATGAGGATGAGCCAGAAGCCCTGTTGTTGTCTGACTGTGTACCCTTTCAAGTAATAACAAATTACACTGTACTGCATGCAACACACAATGCTCAAAATGACTGTGGTGACAGGAAAATGATAACAGCTTACTTTTAAAATAGTTTTGCATGAATATAAATCAGGTGCAATATGTAGTGGTTTGTTGCTGGGAGCTGGTGGTGGTAGCAATGATGTTACCAAGAACTTCAGCCACCACTGCATTTGCCACTGTATCGTCGGAGCTGTGCTGCTTCTCCATCCTCTCACGCTGAAGTGACTACAGTGACTCACTATCGCAAAGTAGCACAGCCTGGGGCTAGCTGGTTAGCATGTGAACCTCGATGGAAGAACAGGAGTGATAGAAATAGAAGCAAAATCAACATTGTGTTTTGCCCGCTGGAGACCGGTCTTAGTGAGTAACATGAATGAACTATGTAGGTTTCTCTTAGACTGTTAAGCAGCTGTTAATTAAAATACATATGCCAGTTTTCATCACACACTAAATGTGAGATGTTTTAATCATTTATAGCATTTATACAGTAGCAGTTCACATCTGTTCTGCTTTTTTACCACAGATGTATTTGTGTATTTGTGCCATATATTTGTTGTTTTCAGGCTTAGTATCATCTGTTGGTGGTGTGCCATAGGGTCGGTTATGATCCTGTTGCTGGTAGTATCATAAGTACTGTAGGTAGCACAGTCTTTATATTTAACGTTTACCACATGTGTAACACAGTGACACTGAATTTGTATCACTAGAAGTAAATCAAGGTTCTACTACTCCATTTTAACAATCCCATCAGGCTTGCACACTTGTTGCGTATGAAGATGACCGTAGTAGATTAGTTAATGGGTTATTTATGACACTTAATTCATGCAAATCAATCAGCTTCAGTGAGATTTGCTGGACCTTAAATGTGAAAACTGAAATGTCAGGAGGAACAATAATGGAAAAGATTTATTTTCAATTACTTGTATTGGTTTCCAGAGAGATCGCCTTAATGGGCTGATCCAATGTACATATTTTTTCTTTTATTTGGGGGATTTGGGGATTACTTGGCCATCCAGTTGTTTTCTGCACATTTGGTATGAAGAATAAACTGTTACTGCCACAGGTTTAAAATGTAACACATGTTGAGAATGAAATTGCAGGTCTGCTGTCTGTCTGTCTCTCTCAGGTTGTTGAAGACACAGTCACAGGAGTGGTTCTACACTAATGTGAAGAGGCGCTTCAAGAGATTTGGCAGTGCCAAAGTGCTGAAGACTCTCTACAGGAAGCACCTGGCGGAGCACAGTGCGCTCTCAGAGCTGACTGGTAACCTACTCTGTCCATTAATGTTGCTGCTAAAAGCTTTGGTCATTCGTTTTATTATTTCAGGCACACATAGGACGGAAACAGTGAGTTTTTTTTTTTTTACTTGTGCCTCACGTTGGAGATATTTATAAGACAAATACGTAAGCTGTAAGACAAAAAATATGACATCTTAACTAAAATTTTGTATATGACGAGTTCATATATTTTTCTCCAAGACTAATCCTATAATGAATGCTGTAAACAGATTACTGTCAGGAGAATTTACTCTCATGAGAGATGATGTGTTTGTATTAGAGAGTTTGTGTCTGCTCAACTTCATGAGCTTGATTTTGTTTTGAATTTGTCTGATTTTTGCTGTTTTGTTGCTCAAAGCAGTGGAGGACAGGAAGTTAGGAGTAGGGTGAAACAGGATTAAGCTCTTGCTTAGCTTTCATCTCACATAACTTCAGCAGATTACTGTGGCTGCTGTCAGACTCAAGTGTATTAATGTTTGTTTGCTTCCCCCATAACATCTCTCAGCAAGGAAGGAGGACTCATCTCTGCTTTACCAAGCAGAAGTAACAAATATTCTGTGTTTCTTGTCTCTCAAATGTAAATATTGATTTGTTCTCTTGGTGTTTTATGATAGTAAACTACAGTACATGTCTTTGGATTGGATGAATAGTGGATTTATATTCATCAGGTGTTCACAAGCTTCTTTCACCTAAACTGTTAATAACTTTTAACATATCAGTAATATTTAATATAAATTAAATATTCATTCTTAAATAGATAGAAAGTGGCAGTATAATTTGTTAAGTTATGTTTTCCTCAGTTTAAACATGTTTTAATTTCACATGCAACAATAAGAAAATAGGTGTCGGCATGATGTTTTACACCGTTTCCGAACTGAAATGTTATAATCTGACAACACAAGGCACACTTTTTCAGTCTTTTTTTTCCATCCACTGTGTCAGTAGCATATTTCTTTAAGCAGTTCTGCACAGTTAAATATGAAGATTGTGGTACAAATACAGACGGGGTTAGGAGCTTTGCTGGTGCCAGCGGTGCTGAAAATGTATTCGTAGTACTATACAGTGCTTTGAATAAGGGTGTTCACCCGGCAGCATATGCCTCAGCATGTACCGAAGGTCTAGTCGGGGACAGAGGAGCAGCAGTGCATCCCGGTTCAGAGACTCTGATCTGATTGAATAGACAAGGGATTTCAGAGAATTATGCATGTTTTGTGGGGGAGAGGTCGCCGGCTGCAGATGATGCAGAGATGTGACCCCCGTGGGAGGAGGACTGATGTGGGCTGGCATCGGGCCAGCGCTCAGCATCTCATTCTGATTTAGGTAGCTCTGTTTATTGCACTCACACGCTCGCTCTTAGCACATGTTGTATCATACATTCTCATTAGTTTGTGTCTGACCTGCGCTGCCTCAGCCGTTTTTATTCAGCAGCCAAATCCGATCTGCAGTCTGACTCATGCTAATGTTACTTTGCGAAAGAACAATGTGAGCTGCATGAATAGCATCAGAATTAATAGAGCTGACATTTGGGAGCTAAAAGCTGTGGGCATAGACTGGATTCTGTGCGAGGTTTATGTAGCAGTGAAGCATTTTCCACCATGGCCCAGTGACTCAAACAGTGCTCAGAGATATCCTCCTATGAAGAGTGAAGCAAAAGAGCAAAGTGACCCTGAGGAGCAGAGGAAAGCGGCAAGAACACATAGTAAAAATCATACGAGTCGTAAGTCAAACTGATGCTAAACCATAAATCAATATTGTGTTAAAATTATAGCCATTTTGTTCTTTTGTCATTCATGGTTTCTGTCTATTTTAAATTTAGGCTGAATAAACTCAGCCAGGGAGGCAGAGAAAAAAAGCACAAACACTTCCCAATGTGGGGATGTCAGAGCTTGTAGAGGTTGCTAGATAAATCTGAGTGGTCAGAGTTATACCTCCTCAGGACAAAAATATCATTATCAATCAATCAGAGAAGAGAATATGGCTCTTTAGTCTTTAGTCTAATCTGATCACAGTTCATTCTGTTACTGAAATACAAGTTAAGAGCCTGGGTTTCCCACATCAGTGATTTCATGTCGGAGTTTTTAGCGATGAAACAGCTCAAAGAAACGGAGCAGAGTGCTCTCAGCGCTCTTTGCATTTTCAAAATAATCTACAGTCCATATCACTTGATTTAAGTCCTCATCTTTGCCCCTTAAAATGATTGGAAGTGACCCTGTGTACTGCACTGTACTTCTGAACCAGCCTTCTGCACACAGATCAGGTCGCCTGGTAATGCCACACACGAGGCCGCGCTAATGCACTTATATAACCACAAATGGCTGCATTGTTGCATGAATATTTACATGACGTGAAACAAGCTCAAGGCTCAGAGTCAGAGGGGGAGACAGTCTAGAGAATAACTGAGCTCTGCTGCTGCCCAATCACAAACTCTAAAATCAACTTGAATTTCAAATTTCAAACCCATGATAGTTAAGGGCAGTGATACTGCTGCAGATATTCTACAAATGATGAGAAATGTATCATTGCTGTGGCATTTGCTGTAAGTGGGGAGTATATACATTTACTAATATTTGATGCCCTACAGTATATTCATCAGTGGCAAAAAAAGAAACAGATTTAATTTGATCAGTGACATCGTGGCACTCTCTCCCTTTTCCTGTTTATTCATTCATCTCTTTTACTTAATCTTCCATCTAATTTTAAAATTCACCCTGATCCAGTTTTAGGATATGAGGTTAATTCCACAGGAATGTACTGTATCTGCCTTTTCACATCCATGTGAACATCTGTCTGCTTGTTTGTTTCTGTGTGTGTGTGTGTGTGTGTGTGTGTGTGTGTGTACAGAAGGCAGCGCCTATGAGGAGAGTGTCTGCAATGAGGGCAGCATCTCTGAGAGCGACTCCACCTTCTACAGACAAAGTGAAGGTGCAGATATGTTTTAATGCTTGTGTTTTCACTGAGGTTGTTGTTTAAGTAACCTTTGGTTTTCTGTTTGCAGTTTGCTTCACCATATGAGATTACATTTCCAGTGATACAATAAGTTGTATGTAATGATATGTGCGGGAACAGTAAAGCTCAGTGTTTCCCTTGTTCCCACACTGTGTGCTAAAGCTAAGCTAAAATTGTTTTCTGAACGTTTCCATTTCAGCTTGTATTAAGTAAGTTAATTAAATATTTACATTTGCCACACAATGAACCCTGCACTTCATGGCAGTTTCCCTCTTTGGCTTATTTGTAATCCTACAATCAGCACCTATAAGTAGAAAGTCACCACAACCAAGCCACATAAGTTTTTTAACAATCCTCTCATGAATCCATAAGCGAGCACTTGATATTTACAGCACGTAGAGCGGTGGAAAGTGAAGAGTTAAACAATCTTGGTTGTAATCTTTTTTGTGCAGGTTGCCAGTTGAATGTTAAAGACTTACTGTGATGAGCTGTCCTCTGTGTCCCACTGTGTCCTCACTGCCTCCTCACTCTCTCAGTTCACTGCGCTAACGGGATGATTGACAGCAAACATGAATGAACAGCTGCAGCAGCCTGATGGTCATGCTTCTGTCTGTAGTGGCTCTGTAACACGAAAGGAGGCAGCGATGGATTATTAACAACAAAATTAAACTGAAACCGATGCATACACTTCCTAGTGTACTAATTGTAATGAGTGAATTGTGTTTTTGTTAAATTTTTTAATTTGCATCCCTGTGTGTACAGAGCACAGCATGGCTGAGACGCTCTCTGTGGCCATGCGGGTGGCAGAGGAGGCCATAGATGAAGCCATCTCCAAGGCAGAGTTCGACACTGCCAATCAGGTCATTGATGATCCTCATATATAACTGTCTGTTGTTATAACTGGCAATTTAACTACACATTGTTAATTTTTTTTTCTTCAAATCTTTAAACTATATACACTGTACTTGAATTCATAAGAGTGCAATGTACCACCTTTTTATAGTAATGATAATGCATTGAGGAGGATTTTCAGACTCACTGTAGATGCTGCATGCATTATGTTATTACTATTGTTGGTCTGTCATGTATCCACTTTAAATATCCTCCATCATTTTTTCAAATTTCCCTTAATCTGAGATTATGGGAAACATAAGGATTATCTTGATTAATACGACAATATAAGACAATGGTACATGCAAACAGGATTCACAGGTATATACTGTATATATCTTAATACACCAAATAGGAAACCAAATACCGGTAGTTACAATAAATAGTTACAAGTTACACAGTGAGTACAAACAGACCAAAATGACTGTGCAGAAACACACACAACCCAGCAAGAGGCAAAACAACTACAGAGACACAAACTATGGGGCCACTTGTGGTCAATCTTAGAAAAGATTTACTGATCTGTTAAAGTATCGCAAAGCTTTTAAACAGAAAACATGTATTTTTAGAGAAGTAATCAGCTTATAGTGTGAGTGGTTCTGAATAGCTTCCTTCTTGTGTGTGTGTGTGTGTGTGTGTGTTTGTTTGTTTACCAGGAGAAGCAGAATGAGGCTCACTATCTGCGGGAGCACAGAGCAGAGCTCGTTGAGGAACTGGCCAAAACTATTGTGCAAAAAGTAAGAAAGAAGTAATAGATTTCAACAATGGATGCCTAAACTACAAACACTCACTTTGTACAGTGACAAATGTTTTATAGTGTATGATTAGTTTGATTTGCTGTATGTGTGTGTGCGAAAACCTATTCTAAGATCATCAGTCGGAGGAAGACTTTAGCTGAGATGAACACAGAGTGCGATCAGGACTGGCCCCTCGAACACAACGCAGACCCCCATCATCACTGTGATCAAGCCTCCAGGTCCCTCAAACACCAAGGAGGCCTCTGGGTAAAAAAAACAAACAAACATCACAGTCACAACCACTGTAGGCTGGAGCTGCATCCCAAATCCTCTCAGCTGTACGGTGACATGTGCTGACCTCTACTGGTCAAAGAGGTAAACATGCTGTGTTGTAAAGCCACAGCTAATTTGGTGGTCAAAGGTCAAGGTCGTTTTGTGACCTCACAAAACACGTTTTTTGGCCACAGCTCACAAAGTCACAAGGTAATCATGATCTAATGTCTGATGGGACGAAATGATGAAGTGAGGGCCAATGGCCGACTGTGACACACATAACCACAGAAGAGTGAGTTTTGTTTTCAGATGGTCGTACATGTAACTCGTGTGTCTCTCTCCTCAGAGGTCACACTCTGTCTCCTCACTGTTGGACAACGACTCTCCAGGTCTGATTCAAGAGTCTCTGCAGGCGTTAAAGAAGGAAGGCAACGCGTCGACTATTTCTGCCTGGAAGAGCGTTGACCGGCTGGACAACGCAGGTGAAGTCGTGCTGGTCATTGTTTCAACCTGTAACCAGTCATTACTACTGTAGCTCATGAGCAGAACTAAAAACCTCAAATCCTAGCGGCTCTCCCAAATGTCTTTAACATTATATTTCTATTTAGGCTACTTGAGACACAAGTATTTTCTCTGTTTCCAAGTCTCTGGTGGAAACTACAGTAAAGGTGACAGAGCCTTTAGTAGTCGGGGCCCAAAAACTTTGAAAAAAGAGATTCTATAAATACATTTTATTTATTTATTTTTGATTTGATAACAATTCTTTGCCCAGAATATTTAATATTTCACCCACTGTTATCACATACAGTATTTTCAGTGCAAAGATGGTTAAAGTGATAGAGAATATATACAGTCTGTCACAAACTCAAGTGGTGACTAAACCGTCATATTCAGTTAGGAATAATTACAATCAATGCTCAAACATACCAGGTGTAAAGTAGCTAATAGAGCTTTATGCAGTCACGACTCTTGGTTCAGGTTAAAAGTCTGTCAGCTGATTCTTGCCTCCTCTGTGTTTTTGTCGCTGTGTGTGTTCTCTGCTGGTCTGCATGATGTCTGTGTCCATGCGTGTGGCATGCGGAGGTGTGTCCTCAGTGCTGAAGAGCCCAGACGGGAACTGGATTGCCCTGCAGAGCGCCCAGCTGTCTCGGCCCAGTCTGCTGACCAAAAGGAAAAGCCTGGTCTACAGTGCCTTGGAGAGGGAGTCCGGAGTGGTGTCTGCCTACGAAGGCATGGGCTCTGACAACGAAACCAAGTCTGAGCCCGAGTGCTCCTGGGGCGCTGCCCTCCAGGAGATCCAAAGGAAAATGGCAGACTCTAACTCCAACCTGCGGGGAGCTCTGATGGACCGCCGAGGCAGCAGAGATGGTCTGTCTTCGGACTCGGAGGGGAACTGGAAGCCGAATAAACCTCTGCTTGCTTTTATATATAGAAATATGCCTGCGGAGCTCAGGCGACCTTCATCACCCCGACGGACAAGTATCATCGATGTGAACTTTAATGTAGAAGGAGCGGGAATGGGAGAGGAGAGCAGTGTTGCTGCTGCACCAGTGGGTGGAAAAGTCAGGAGGTCACGCAAGAAAAGGAAGAGTAAAAGAGATCAAAAAGCTGCTTCTTCTGTGTTGGTGAGAAAAAAAATCACCTCAAAATACAAATTGAGCAAAAGAAATTGTTAAGATTATTTAGTTTTTTGTAAGAAGGTGTAAGATTTGGCGTATAAAGTAAAATAATACACTAACACACTTTCTCTTTTCACAGGATTTTGACGACAACCCATCACAACCGAATTCTGACGGCGTGACGTCTGACACTTTGACTTCTGGTGCCACAACATCTGAATCTTTTGACCTCGACAGCGACATGACCGAACCTGCAGTCGGTCAGATGAGCAAGGAGCTCAGGTCAAAACTACAACAGCTAGTAGACGCAGTTTGTGACTCCTCTGCTCATGAAGTATTTGACAAAGACTTGGATTCTGGGGATGATGGACGGAGGGAGGAAAACAGCCAAGGAGATGAAGATAGAGGTGAAGATGATGAAAGGCTGTGGGAGATGGAGATCGACTTGGATGAAGTAAGAACGGAGGATAAGAAAGATGAAGAGAGAGATTTGGAAGAAGATGAAGATGAGATGAAACACAGATTATACAAGCTCATTGCACAGTCCAGGCTGACGTACTTTTCCTCTACGGATGACGATTTAAACAGAGCTGGCCGGAGTGAAGGAGAATGGGATGAAGATATGGAGGACGACAGAGAGCAGGAGAAGGAAAAGACAGAAGGACTCACTTATAAACTCTGTCAGCTGGAAAAAGAAGTCAGAGCTACACAGTTCTCCTCCACGGAGGACGAGCTGGACAGAGTTGGCATCGAAGAGAGCAGGACAGAAGAGGAGGGGGAGGATAGGAAGAACGAGGAGCTGGCTGTGAAAGTGTGCAGATTAGCTAAACAAATCAACGCCACCCAGTTTTCGTCCACAGAGGACGAGTTGGACAGAGCAGGCAGAGGAGAAGAAAGAGGGGGAGCTATAGACGACGGATCGCTGTGGATACAGGCAGAGAAGACGGTTCAGGCCGCTCAGCTGCGCGATCTGGTCAGTCTGGTCAGCGCCTCTCAGTTTTCCTCCACTGAGGATGAGCTGGATAGATTGGGAAAGAACGAGGGAGATGGAGAGCAGGAGGTGAATGAGAGAGGAACCGAGAGCAGCGTTGAGATGGAAGACGTGTGGAAAGGAGCAGTGAAGAGGAGGAAATCATTTGGAGTTCTGGATGTGAAGATGTTTGATTTGAGAAATGAAACTAAGGAAACAAAGACTGTGAGTAGTGATGAAAAGGAAACAGCTGAGAACGTTTTGGATGGTCAGATTAAGATAGATGACGTCCAACAAAGCAAAACAGAGCGAGAGAAGAGAGATTTCTTAGAGACAGTAAAAGGAAAGACTGAGGGAGAAACATTAGTAGTAGAGGAGCAGTTATGTGAAGACGAGGCTGAGAAAGCTAAAGAGACACAGAAAGGACAAGAGATGAAACTGGAATCAGTGGTGGAATCAGAGAAAACGGAGGACGTAATCCACCCCAACGAGACAAGAGAGGAACGCGAAAATCAGCCAGAGGCAAAGCGGCCGGACAAAAACCAAGGACAGGACAAGTTTAAAGAAAACAAAGAGGGTCAGAGGAGTTGGGAAGCAGCAGCGGACAGTGAAGAGGAAGACCCAGAATTTGCTAGAATAATCAGCAGCATGTTGATGATGACCCTGGATGACATGCAGGTAGAGACATTAAAGGATAAAGCTGCAGAAAACGGGAGAATAAAGAGAGATTTAGAGGAAGTAAAGACAGGTGAGAGTGTTAAAAAAGAGAGAGAGAGGAGTTTAAAGGATGATGAAGCACAAAGTAGAAATGCATCAGAGGAGACAGGAAGTGCAGAAGAGACTGAGAATCGATACTACAACATGACGTCAGTGTCAGCTGGGAGACAAACAGCAGGAGAAATTACTACTGAGCAAACTGGAGAAAAGAGTTTCAGAAAAAAGGAGAGTGGAGAGATGATGGATGGAAATGAAAAAGAAAATTTAGCATTTGAGACAAATCAGGCTCAACAGACGGGAAAGGCAATAGAGGTGGATGATGAGGAACAAGACGATGCAGAAGGAAAAATGGAGGAAACCAAAGAAAAAAGTGGGGATGACTCGGAGCGGAGCGACCCATCGTCTCCACGGGAGGGTTTTCTGTCACCAGAGGAGATTCAGAACGTAAGCACCGCAGCTCATCCTCTGCACGATCCTTTTCCTTGAGTAACGTAGACGTCATCGATCAGTTTAACAACATGGACGTGGCTGTAGGAGCTGCTAAATATTCACTGCACTGCAACTAACCTACTAACTGGTCAGCTAACCATTACCGCTCTGTCCTGTCTCCTTCCCTCTCTCTGTCGGCTGTAGGGTAGCGACATGGAGCTTTACAAAACTATTCAGTTTATATCCTCTCTTCTGGAGCAGGTGAGAATCAACTTGCTTTGCTGTAGTTACACAACAGTGTTTAATGCTGATTAATGGTTATTAATGATCTTTTGCACTTTTTACACTAACATTTCTTTCATGCATCTTCTTTTTTTCAATATCCTGTTCTTCACATGGCCTTGTCAGACACAGACCTTCTATTATGTGACGGACATTTTTCTGCCTTTATCGGGCAAGTGTGTGGCTCAACCTGAAAACTGCTGCTTATCCATTTCACAAAACTTTATCCAAGTGTTAGAGTCCGATTATAATCTGAATCCTGCAGACTTGACCTGGTTTTATAATCAGTGTTTATCTAGAGTTTTAAAAAAAGTAGAAGAAATGCAACATTATGGTCAAACTTTGTTAGGAATTAAAAACCAAGAGGACAAAGTTGGAAACCGGTAATGTAAAATATCATGTTTTTACTAAAATGCCAGTCTTTTTTTTAAGAAACTGTCTTTTTGTATGTGTGTGTACTGTAGAGGTATTCAGCGGTGTCTCTGCGCAGCATCACTACTGAGGTGCTGAAGGTGCTTAACGCCACAGAGGAGCTGCTGCAGGAAGCCGAGGGGGAAGACAACACCCGGCACTCCCCCACCTTCCTGCCCCCCAACACTGACCTCAACAAACTGGATCAGCAGTTCTCCAGACTGGAGGAGAACGTACGTTTGGTTTCATCTCAGTTTACATTGTATCTCAAAACAATAAACCTTCGTTTGTCTTACATGAATCCTACTGTTAAAAAAAAATCCATAAAAAGTTAAAAATGTAGTGTCTATTAGTACATTCAGTCTTTAAGAGATCACATTCTACACATTTTCAGGTTGATATACACTTTTGGTTTCTCTTCTCTGTAAAATACCTTATTTTAAAGTGAAGCCCTGTGCTGTGCTGGACATGCTTCAGGTGTACGTGACCGCTGGCTCGGTGTACAGTCTGGAGGCGGAGCTGAGTGACCTCGAGGAGTGTGCCAGGGGAATCTGCAGCTCCACATCCGACATGGAGCTGTCCTTCCTGGAGGAGCAGGTGGCATCAGCAGCTGCCAAGGTCCAACAGTCTGAACTACAGGTGGGTAGAAGCTGCACCAATGCACCAATTTGAGATGTAAAGTGGAACATTAAGAGATTAGAAAACTGTTCTGCTTCTCATCATTAGACTTGTATACTTACCAAGGCTCCATGTTGGAAAAGGTTTTTCTTCTGGGGTGGCAAATGAAATGCTACTTTGTCACTGGACAATTTGGACTGAGGGAGATGTTGGAGGACAGATCAGGAGGTCACTGACACACTGGCAAAACTTACTTAAGAAAACTGACGTCTAATTACACTGCTATAAGCATTTTTAGCTTTTTTTCTCCCTTTTTTTTTTAAACAACACTTACTTTTTTACTGATGTTGATATGTATATAAATCTCTGTTCCATATATATCAAACCTGGGTTATTGTGATACGTTGGTGCAGAGTCTTTAAAAACGTGAATGAAAACACTGCAGTCATCGGTCACTGTGTAACTTGTTTGCGTTACTGTTGCTGTAGATTTGTGACATCTCTGCAAGAATCGCAGCGTTGAAGAGCGCAGGCCTGGAAGTGGACACACAGTCAGAGTCACGCTTCACTAAGACCAAGACCATTCCAGTCATGGTACGATGCCTGTATTCGTTTTCATATTATTAGAAACATACTGTACTTATCAGATTCACTGTAACTAATGTTTGTATGTCAAACACCATGTGCACAAATAAAAAACACTAATGTTTTTTTTCCCACAGCCAGTCACCTTGGACTCATCAAGACAACTGAGGAGGCGACTACCTGCACCGCCAGTGAAGGGTAAGTCACATTATTTGACTAAATACAATGACAAGAACGATACTAGTATTTTAAAGTTAGTTTGGTATTTTGGACACATTAATGCATATTCCTTTTCCCGTTTGTTTGATTCTCTCAGATCATAAAAACGATCACCTAAATGACTGATCCAGGATCGTTGCAGTACCTCCAACACAGCAGTGCCTTTCCCCCTGTGACTCTGCAGCCTACAGGCCGGTCTTAAATGATCCATATAGATACCATTTGCCTTAATTTAACCCTACACTTAACATGCCTCAAATAAGACAGAACATAGATTTTGTGTAGATGTGTGGTATGTCACTGATAATACAGCAGATCATTGATTCTAGTATCATCTTGTCAGAAATGTTCAGTAAATGAAATGACTTTATTTTCAGATTAGAGGCCAAACAATGAAATTTTAGCAGCATTAATTAACCAAATAAAAAGACAGAGCAGATGAACCTCAGATATTTAAATGTCACAACAAGAAAATCACTAGCACTTGACTTTTAGATTTTCAAACAAGTAGATAACTCTGGTGGAAATATTATAATACACAGTATGTGTAAAAATAATTCAACTTTTATGGACTTCATTTTAACGCCATTAGTTGTATTTAACTTTTTGATGAATAAAGTTATAAAAAATAGAGTTTTTACTGTATATCATAAATATACAGATTACATATACATGGGAACAATAATAGCATGTTAGAAAAGTTGGGAGACTGTGTCATGTGTGAAATTAATACTATAGATAAATTAAACCTGTATTTATCTTGGTTGTGTATGTTGTAGTGTACATATTTGTACAGCAAAGCAATCAGTAAATGCTGTTTTCTGCCTTTATTTTTGAGTACAGAAAATAAAAAAATATCTTGAGTTGCAAACAGATGTTGTGCTCTCGGATGAAAAGCACTGAACACACTGTGTACCCTGCCTTCCCCTAGGTGTTATGGTGAGGAATTTATACTGTATTTTTGAGATGAGGAAGTGACACCCAAATATGACATTCCTCCTTGTGAAGTAGGTGTGGGAACGAAAAACATCGGCCGTCTTTGAGAGAAATGATCTCAAAACAAACATTCTGCAGTAAACGAGTGAATGACCTGAGCAAAGAAAAAACATCCAAGTACTTTTTTCCATTGAGTGAAAACAGTTCTGTGGCTCACAGAGCAAACACAAACATGAAGCCAGACTGTTGCATAAAATCTGTAGTCAGTTTCCTCCTCTCTCTTTGAATGCTTGGATCCTGTCCTGAAAATAAATCTGAGCAACAGCTTAGGTGAGAAATGCATCAGCATTCAAAGAAGGAACACTAACTCACATCATATAATAGAGTACCAGCTCTGTCCCAAAGGTCTTGTGGGAAACGTAGTTTTGGTCAGGAGCTCTCTGAGAACAGGAAGCGCTCTCTCTGATCGGGGACTATGAATCCTTCTTTCTGTTCGCTCTCTCTTCTGTCCGACATGACAAAAGACTGTTTGGGGTCGATGACCACTGTGCTGTCTCTGTCCTGTCCTGGAGCCTCCACCTCAGCGTACGAAGGCCGACCGGACCCCCGCCTGAACTTCATGATTGGCCAGTGGGTCGGCCGTCGCTGTGGGGGGAGGAAGGAAGGAAAACTGAAACACAAGTGGGACTGATAAAGGAAACTTTGGATATAGCATAAGAAAACAAAAAGTTATTATAAAATCCATATAAATTATTTATTTCTGATCCAAACTGGTGAAAATGATCAATTACCCATTTTGACACTTTGATGCATTTTGATGCTGCTAAAGAAAGTACGTAGTGCCCCCTGAAAGTTGAAGGGGGTCGCCAACATTTAAGAATCGAGTATTCATACAAGGTTTTCTGGTAATCTTGCAGTTGCTGTCAAAATGTCTTGCTCTCAGTTCAACCAGTCAGTCAACACTCTGCACTGATTGGAGGTCATAACCCACCAGTTTGTTGTTTATCAGCTGTCAATTAACTAGAAGAATCTAATGTGGATATTTTTTTCATTTAAAAGAAATCATGGCTCCAAACACAAATGGTTTGCTTGTTTTGTTTTTTGTTTTACCTCAAAGTCATAACACACTGCTCTGCTCCTGCTGCTTTCCCTGAGGTTTGTTCAAAATACTAATAAATAATAATAACTTTTATTTGTAAGCGCTTTTACAAATGCTCGTAAACACTTTACACTTTAAAAATCATAACATAAAGCAAAGTCAGAATTAAATAAAATTTAGAAAACAGCAATAAAACAGTATAAAACACACAATGTTGACACCAGATTGGAAATGTGTGGAAGCAGTTCGAGGTAGGACGCTGATTTGGTTTAAAAGGATTTGTGTGGTCGCTGCTTTTTTTCTCTTTTTTATTTAAATTGCGAAGGAAGATGAAAACCTAAAATGAAAAACTCTGGTAACTTGAGGAGTTCAGTTGTTCCAGACGGTTTGTACCAAGTTAGACACTGACCTCCATGAAGAAGAGGCTGGCGCTGGAGGTGGGGTGGTTGTACACATAAAGGGACAAGAGGACGGCTGCTGCCATGACGACCATCGTCAGGATGATGCCTGCCAGGAGACCGATCTGCAGCCGCTCCTCACTGTCTCCTGCGCTTTCCTTGTCTCCTGCTGTAGAAGGGTGAGGGTCACACGTTGGTGAGTCAGACTCCAGGTGATGCAGTTTGAAAGTTACAAAACCAAGTTAATAATCAAGTTTTCGCCCGATACTAAAAACACACACATCAAGTTGCAGTGTTATGAGCTCTTCCATAGATCATTTATCAACCCAGATGCTCAGTAAAGCAGATAACAATAAATGACTTACATGCTTCTTTGATGTGCAAAGAAATCTCAGTGTTATCTAGAAAAACAAAACAAAAACATAATGACATTCACTTGGATGTTAATCATCGCATGCATTTTTATTTGTTTGTCCTGTGACGATATGAAAAACATCTCAGGATAAAAAAAAAATGCATGTCCAAGACACCAGTTACATTTTACTAATAGTTTAGTAGCTTTTTGAGCACTTGTTATGTGATTACAGTAGTTCTTTAAGTCAGTAATTTTGATTTAAAGGGATAGTTCAACATGTTTGGCAAATTAGCCCATTGCCATAATCCCTATAGTCATAGCAGTAGGTTCGTTACCTTTAATTGTCGGTGCAAACTATTTTTAGAATGGCCAAGCAGAGCCGTGAGCTGCTCAGAGCTACGCTACGGAGGCTCATGGGATTTCTTGGTTTCTCTCATCAAACTCATCAAATACACAATCCAACAACTCCAAAACGCTCTGGTGGACAAGTTGTGAGCTGCACATTCACCACGCTATGAGATAATAACACAACATTACGAGACAGAGTTGTTTTTTAGGTAAATGCAGAGACTGCTTGCTGAAAAACTGTCCCCAACGAGAAAGCGCATCAGTGGTTTTTCATGAATTTACCTATAAAACAACTCGTAACGTTCTGTTATTATTTCGTAGCGTGGTAATTGTGCAGGTTACAACTTGTCCACCAGAGCGTTTTGGAGTTGTTAGATTGTGTATTTGATGAGTTTGATGAGGGAAACCAAGAAATCCCATTAGCCTCCGTGGCGTAGCTCTGAGCAGCTCACGGCTCTGCTCCACGGTTCTAAAAACAACATGCACCGACAATTAAAGGTAATGAACCTACTCCTAAAACTATTAGGGATTATGGCAATGGGCCAAATTGCCAAAATGTTGAACTATCCCTTTAAGTCAGTAATTTTAGCGTCCATCTTGTCCATCTTCCTCTCATGTGGCTTCCAACATTGTTACACTCAGTGAACAATTACAACTTAACTCTCAGCCATGTCAATGGTCTTTGGGGAAAAATATTAAATTCAACAAACATGTGAGTATTTTTCTCTGGGTAGAATATCTGCTTTGCTTTTGTTTGAGTAGGACGTCATATTCCTTTCATGTTACAAACAATAGCTACTACAGCCAAAAATAACAGACCACAGTGATGCACATATATCCAGTCGTCCCTCAGTAGCTGAGGACACTATGCAGTATTTAACATGGCACTGTATACGCTTAGCTATGACCTAACAGAGGCCTGGGAAATAGCTGACCACTTGACCCCGACACTCTCAGGCCTTACAGAACTCAGCCGGTGTGGAAACTGTGCACAACAACAAACACTAATCCATGAGATGGAAATGACGCCTGTCCTGAGCTGATATCAGTTCACTACAGACGACTTGTCCAGCGTTTGCCACCTTACCTTCTGCAGGTTTGCTGGTCGGGGGCTGTGGCGTGGATATTATTCTTCTGCTTGTGCTGCTGTGTGTTGAGGGGTTGGTGGTGATGGAAATCCTGCCAGTGGGGGAGGAGGTCATGCTGGAAGTCCTCTGCTGCTGCACCGTGGTCGCTGTAACGGGAGTGGTCGTATGTGTCAGCTGGCGAGATGTGGAGTTGGTGACGTCTGTTTTCCGGAGACACCGGGGATCCCGTCTCTGGACAGAGAAGACAGATCGGTATAATCTTCTTTTGTGCAGAAATACTGAAATATGATTCAGTCCTATCTTAAACTTTAACTCTACAAACATTTAGTAAAATGCAAAAGAACCTCCTCCGGGCAGCCGAGGTCAACCCAGTCCTGCCGGTTACGATCAAAGCCACTGGAGCATCTGAGGAAGGAAGTACATGTGACTAATGCATAGAGAGTATGGAGAGCTTAACCACAACTGCTTCATTTACAAATATATAATGACTGCTTCGTATAGATTGTATTTACAGTGTTTGATCCAACCGGAAAGAGTTTTGCAGTTGGATGACTTTATTTTTGTTAAATTAAACTGATCTGAATAAATGGGTGGGTGGACAATCATCACTTACACTGTAATTACTATTTATATTCCACTGCAACAGTAAGAAAAAAAGACATTAAAACAAGTATTACTCATATTGTTGCTGCCTTCGGCCATGATTTTCCAAGGATGTGTATTATTATAAACATTTAGCCATTATTAAATGACATTTAGAGGAATGTGCAGCCCTCTCAGTGGTGTGCACTCTCTGCATGCTTTTCCAGTTTACCTTTGTAGCCGACTGCACCAACTGCAGTTAAAGCCAATCTGAGAAGTGACACATGGACCACAGCTGGAGAACTGGAGACATGCTGAGAATAAAGATGAGAGAAGAGTCAAGAGGAAGGGACGGCTTTGGCCTCAGAAAATACAACCTGAATGCATTTTGACAGAATGTCTTGCAGGGTAGAGCTCACTTGAAGCAGCTACTGTTATCAGTTTCTGTATACTTTCTTGTTTTACTTTCATTTCTTTCTATTTTTTTTTTTTTTCACTATTTGACTGTCTCTGAAAATAAAAAAAAGATTAGGTTTGCCAGTGAATAGTGCACAGACAATATTTTCTGCCATCTATTATTAAGTAGATAAACTTACTAGGGAGAGGAATCATCTCCACAGCTGTAGAGTTGGAGATTTTGGACTTGAAAATGTCAACTTTGTGATACTCATAGATGGTTCTCCTTCGAACATCTGGAGCATGTAAAAGAAAGATGTGAATAGATGTGTAAATCATTGATGACTGTATTTCTGTTGAAAAATGTGGCTAATAGTATTTTTTTATAAAGATTTTATAGGACAAATCTATCACTTACTAGGGATCTGCTCTATGTCATGAAGAACTACAAAAGCATCTGATAAACCCACTTTGACGGGATGATTCTCAGTGCTGATTTCACTGACGTCAACAGGAATCTATAAAAAATGAAGAGCTGATTAAAATAATTTAACATTAAAACCGAACCACAATGTAAAAAGGGGGAAAAGTCACCTCTTTGTATGCAAACACAATCCGTCCGTCGCTGTGCAGAGCGGCCTGGAATGTGAACGTTCCCAGACCGACGTCCTGGAGGTGAATCTGGTTCCACTGAACCACCAATGCCGTTCCTGAAGGGAAGACATGAACACACACCACACTTATATTTAGTAAACATACTATACAGAAGATCCTCATAAGACAAAAAAAAACACAGGGTTGTGAATAACTGTTTTTCTAACCATTGTCAAAGTAAAACACAGTGGAGTTTTTCGAAAGACTTGGGTCAAAGTCTGCCATCAGGGGGGCGATGTACTGAGTGGCTGTGAGCATCCGGTGGATTATATCTCCAGTGTAGATGAAACCTGGAAGAGACAAACATGCAGAGGTTTGAATAGATACTTAACTTGGGTAGGAAAACATTTAAATAAAGAAAAGAATCAAAGGAAAGCTGTGATACAGGTGTGTCTCCTTAAACAATGACATAATTCATCATAAAATAATATAAACAATATGTGTAATAATACAAACATCAATTATTTTATATTTGTGGCACAAAACGAGATTAAATACTCAATGTTAGAAAATACTTCTGTGTGTGACTCACCTCCAGTTGCCACTGTGATTTCTTTGAGTATATGACCATAGAAAGGAAAATCAAAGGAAAGATTCACTCTCTGGAAGCAAATATAAAACAAAGTGCAATATCAGCTGTATGGTCCAGATGATTAAACACCACTATACAGCATGTAAGCAAGAAAAATAAAGTGAACTCGTTATAAGCACCAATGCAATCTATCCTAGAAGCTGCACTGCTTTGATGAACAATTCTTATGTAAGTCGAGTTTAATTCAGCAGCTAGGGTTTGTGCAAAAACAGCAACTGTGCCATTTATTCATTTGCTGATTTCATACCTCAGCCTGTCTGTGGGAGCTGGACAGGAAGCCACGGACCTTCGCCTCGTCTTCCTCCATCTCGTCAACGTTCACCCACAGCTCTTTACTGGCTGCATCTCCAGGGCCGTAGATTTTAGATGTGTAGTAGGCGTGATCGTTGTCCTGCCAAAAAAATATAGGTATGGGTATTTATTATCCTTTATTAGAACCGTTTATCATGTAAGTAGACAATGAAATGAAAAAAATAATACCACAATCTGCGTGGAGTTGTCATGTCCCTCCTCCATAAGCAGGTCTGAGGCGGACTCCTCTGGTTGGTACCGGTCTCTGTAGTGGTCTCTCTTACCTGCAGCCCAGCCCGGGCCCCCAGACCTGGGCCGGGACACCCACCTCCTCTCCCTGGGCCTGTGACTCCCGATGTTTACATGTAGCTTTCCCTCTGGAGACGGCGGTCCTTGTGCATCGCTACGGTGGACTCCTGAGGAATCAAAGACAAAGGGCAGGGGGATAAGGAGGGACAAGGATTCACACTAACAACATGAAGTCTAATGCAACACAGATACTACTTTGGTCTGATGTCTCACAAAAAGTCGTGACATAAACAGCCAACTGTGGTTCTCTTTTATTTATTTATAAAGATTTAATTGGAAAAATGCCATCATGTTTTACCTCCTTGCTAAATCAGTCTCATTCTCAACTTACTCAAGTAACTGGTTGACACTCAAAATTACATGGACAAACACCTCATTTGGAAGAACTGCTTTTAGTTTTTCTGCTGCATCCACCTGGAATAACTTTAACTAACATTAAAATCACACTTATAAACGTACACTTGTGTCTCCGGGTCAGTTTAAAACTATGATAACAAACTCCTCTGTCTATGAATGTAACTGTAAATGAATGTAACTGTTTTCCAAAATGTATGCTGTGTTTTTGTTGTCTTATCTGCACAGTATATTGTGTTGTAAATATCTGTCTTGACTCTCCACATCATTGAAAACGAGGGCTCTCAATGATTTTCGAGATTTAATGAAGGTTGGGGAAAAAAAGGAAAAATATCACACAAGTTTTGTGTTAGATATTATATTTTTCAACAACCATAACGCTACTGAAGAGGGAAACCTGCATGTTAAGGGATGCTAGATGTGCACATGTCCCTGAACATCTCAGACATCAGTTAACTAATCCCTGCATCTTCTCACATGAAAAATTCCTCCCCCATCCGTCCATCCGTCCGTCGTTCTGGCTCTCCAGTGACAACAGTGCGTCCTAATTCCTCTCTTCACAGCAGAGGGTGAAGACATGCTTCACATTCTTCACACCAGCAGGTCCAGGACCAGCCATGTGAGGCTGGGGAGCAGTGGGTGTTGTGTCTATATTTCTCTCTCAGGGTGTCCTCACAACCGTCCACCTGTGTGTCGGTGTGACGTGCTGCATAATCTGACCAGTGGTGCCGATGTCAACACAGAGCAGTAACTAAATCACTGATTGTAATCACTGCTAACTTGAATTAAATAAGGCACAGTAACTTTATATTTATCGTTTAGGATTAATACAGTTTATAAATTCCAGCACAAACAATCAAAGCTGCAACAGCAACACCCGATTACACCTTTAATTATTAGGCTACTTCCTATCAGGTTCTTCAAAATAAAATCTCAGTGTGATGGTTGGAAGTAATCAACACTTATAACACACAAACAACTATTTTAAATTGAGTGGTTATTATTCCTTGTTCTGTTTTTATTTTATTATAGTGTTTATGATTAACTATATTGTATTTTTACAACTGTAGGTTGTTTTAAATGTGCTTTATAAATAAACTGTGACGTGACTTGACTTAAACTGTGTTTGTGTGTTACTGTGTTAACTTGCAGAACAGAAATGTAATAGGCCTAACACTTTTTTACATTTTAGTACATTTTATCATCATGATTAACATAATATGGTCAAAAGTGGAGCCACATTGTTGCACAATGAGTAAAACCTAGGTTACCAGCAAATCCCTACACTAACAGCATATATGACGCAGTAAAATTACAGGAGCTAGAATTAATATAGGTTTGGCATTTATGTAGCTGGTTATATTTCCATTGAAAATAAAATTGACGGGATTAAGTAAAAAAAACAAAAAACAATAATAGTGAAAATAATATTTTCCTCTTCAAATCTAGTTTTTGTTTCTTTTTAGCTGCAATACTTGTGCAAACTGACCTGCCCACAAACAACATGCAGTTCTATGCAGCTTTACTGTTCATTTCTTGTGACTCACCGTTGGCAGATTTTAGCTTCATGAAACTGATTTGAAACTGGACAACGATGACGAGTCCGGTGATGAGATGAACCTTTGTCTTTGTCGCGGTCACCGCCATCATGTCCGTCCTGTCTGTCCGACTCCTTCAGAGCGCAAGGAAACTCATGAATGGACGCAAAGTGTTCAGACCTCAACGTCTGTCTCACTGCTGGGAATATATAAAAAATATATATTTTAAAACGCACACACTCGTGTAATTAAGAGAAAAACAGCACTTTGCGAGCCTAACTGTTAGTGTTGCCCAATATTTAAGTTGTTAACATATCAATATCCGCGTAGGCTAATTTCTTCTTTTAATTGTCCGCAGACAACTGTGCGCCACTTCGGCCTCAGTGGAATAAACTTCGCTGTTGATGAGACAGTAGGAGTAGGGATGCTGCCTTCAAGTGCTGTCGGAGTTTCCTAAATCATACACCCAAAAAGAGCGTGTTATTAATAACGTATTGATTTTAACGTGTTCAGTTACTGTTATAAATTTTATGAGGGGGTGACCAACTAACTAAATGTGCTGATTTAAGTGAATTACAAATTACGTTCATGTCGTATCATAGGCCTAATGCATGTTTCTGATTGAAAAGATTCCCTTATGTAGCCTATTAATCCACCTGGAATCAACACCTGAAACAATGCGTGTTGTTAAAGTTCAATCATCAAACAAATACATTGGATTTAAATTGCTGATAATGTAATAGGCCTAATAGTTCACCGTAGTTGCTCTGCCTCATAAATTTGTACAGATTGCCAGTGAAGGTAGCAGAGCTCCCTGGTGTACATCCAGTATTTTCCCACTAGATGTCGCTGGATCATAAAAGCTAGTTCACCTCAATCTTGTGATTTATCCGTATATTGAATATCTTTGATTTAATGTCGGGACCTGCTTGAATCCTGCAATATTTTTGTATTTGCACAAAGCATCATTAAATTTATACTTAAATGCCTACACTCTATGGAAGATTATATTTATATAAGTCATATTTATTTATAATTAGGATTCTTCATGTATGAGAAACAGAGCTTTGTTTTTGGTCATTTAAAAAGGTGATTGTGAAATGCAATCTGCCCACACACAGGGCAGAATCCAGTCTACAATCCAGTCTGACAACATTATTGTCATGAATAACATTACTAATGCCCGACGGGACAATCCCTTCAAGTCAAATATTTCAACCCCATCAACCTCTGTGAATAGCAAAACGTGGTGCCAAAAACACACACTTCAGTTCATTCACTTCTGTAGCACCTCCTGGAAAGACAGGCTTGATCATTCTTAATATGAATAAACCACCAACTCCTGAGCGTTATTAGTGCCTGAACAGATTTGTTTACAGGCTGTATCTAAAAATAAATGTATCCCCATATACGTATATATACACATATATATAGCTGTGTGCAAAGTGTGAAACGTGATCCTGAATGAAACATAAGACATTACAGTATTACGGTATATTTTTTTAATGCAAGAATGCAATACCCACAGATCAGACAAATTCTATTGGATGATACAGTGAAGAAATAAAAACAGCAGAAAAATGTCAGGAATCATGACAATACAAGAGCACTTCAGGCCTATAACGTGACAAAAGACCGAATAGTGTTAAGGAACCAGTTTTAAAAAACCTGTTCCCTGTATTATAAATGGCAACACAAGCAGGGTGAAGAACGAATTGAACCATGAGCCAATATTGTTTCTAAACATACAAAGTGTCTCTTGTGTCAAATTTTTAAGCTGCCGACTCGATGCATCTACTGAAGGAATAAATGGATGGAAAATACAAATATGCTTTTTAGTGAAAGGTGTTACATGTGCATTTTGACATCAAAAATCATTATCACACTACATCTGAAACACTAGAATAAACACTAAAGGACAAAGATGTTTCTGGTTCACTTTTCTGAAGTGAATTATTTAGCTTTTGTGCTATTAAATAAGTTAAGTCAAAGATCGAACCGGCCAATACAAGAGTGAAGATCAAATAATTGGATTTATGGGCACTGCAGATTAATCAACAAGATATTATGTGTTGATGGCAGGCTGATCTGAGTGTTATTGATCGTTTCATGTAACCCTGCAAGAAAGCGATGAAGAGCTTTCCCATGCTGTTGTACTATTTAATTTAAGTCCTTTGAAAGCGTCATCTTAGCACCAATGATAACACTTGCATTAACAGGATATGTTTGTAATTTGTCTCGATTACAACAGGATATCAAAATTATAATGATTTATCCATGTACGTAAATGCTACTGACGGCACCTTAAATTAAACACTTATTTGTTTCATAGATGTGGGTGGAATGAAAAAAAAAAAAGACCCTCTGAAGAGCAACTTTCATCTTAAAAAGACTTCAGCACCTCAGGAGCTCCACTTCAAAGATGAGAGTGGAGTTTCCCGGGATGATGGGTGGGTATCCTTTGCTGCCATAAGCGTAGTCCGGCGAGCAGGTCAGCAGTGCCTTCTGGCCAACGCTCATCTGTGGAGGCGGTGAACAGCAAGTTGAATGAAGGAAATTGTGCGGTTTTAATATTGAGCAGCTAATTTGTATAGCGAGGACCAGCCAGCTGCTGAGATTTATGACAGATTTGTGACTTAGAAAGCGGACAAGAGAGGCATCTAGCAGCCAGGGAGGCCTCAACACATGTTGTAGGCAATGGAAAAAATGTTGAATCAAGTTTTTATAAGAGTTTGAAGAGAGAAACAGACTGTGCACACGTATCTGTGTGCTCAGTATGTGTTTGTTAATGAGATATTATTTATATAGTATATAGCTACTAGGGCTTAAGCCAAAAGAGTTGACAAGGAGTGTGTAGCTTTTACTTGGTTGAGTCCGTCGGGCTCATGTTTAACAAGCACAAGCAGTCTCTACTGAAGCTGATTTATTTAAGTGGATGTCTGTTATCTAATTAGTTGAAGCCTGAAAGTCCATTGGTGTATACATAATGTACTTCTAGCAGCTACTGGGTGTATTATCAGGAACGGGAGGGGGAGTACAGGGATCTGACTGACAACAGCCTGAGGAGAATGAAGCAACAAGAACTGCCTCTGACTTTGGACAGTTTTCAGACGGTCAGTGTTCAAGGAAGGGCCACTGAGGTGGTGCACATTTATAAATATCCAGGTGTGCATTGGACAGTTAACTGGACTGGTGCCATCTACCAGAAGGGGCAGAGCCAGCTTTTGTTCCTCAGGAGGATAACAAAAGGAAACTGGGAAAGCTGCTTAAAATGGTCTATCTATCTATCTATCAATCTGATTGCAGGTTAACGTGCCTATGGGTGCTCTACGACAGGTGCACCGAGTATCTTAAATGTATGATCCTGTCCTTACCTGAGCTACGCCTTCATCCCAACCACGGATTACTTGACCTTCTCCAATTTTGAAATTGAAGGGTTGTCCCCGGTCCCTGGAGGAGTCGAACTTTTTCCCATTGGTCAGGGTGCCTGTTCAACAACAACATGCTTGTTATGACAGATTTTTTTTTAATTCACTCATACTCTTCACTTGTTGAAACAAAAATGACAAATGTTACCTCGTTCCAATTTCATAAATGTTAAGAGCCATTAATTAACATAACTCTAAAGGGTTACAGACACTTATAAGAACATTACTCCTACATTCTGGCATTTTACAAGCAAAATGATTGATTAAATAGTCCAGATCTTCGATAAACGTACACCATGTAGGTGCAGACCTACACCCTGTGATAATGATTGCATAACTGCTAAATCCTGAGTGTGGTGGTGGTAGCATCTTAACCACAACACGACTTAGTGTTAAATGTACTACAAAAGTGAAAAAATAGGTACAATTTCGTCGATTTAAAAAGGGAACAGTAGGACGATATTGTGGGATAGAGACCATCGCTGTCTCTCGTGGTTTTTCATTCATGTTGCAGGAAGCGCAGGGAGCCCGTTAGCTCGAGTTAGCTTAGCACAGTGGGTGGACATGAAGGGAGGCGGCTAGCCTAGCCTAGCCTGACGGTTGATTTACTACCTCGGTGTTTAAGAAATATAATATAACCATATGAGCTGTACAGCTGTGTGGGGGCTGTTTGGCAGCTGTAGGGCAAAACCAGGCTATCAGTTTCAACACCAAATCCAGTCGATGCCAGGCTAAATATACGTTAAGCTAAAATAGGCTAAGCTAGGCTAGGCTAGGCTAACCGCTGTTACGTTAGCTTCATTCACACAAGTGGCACCGATTTCCTCGTTTAATTCTCAGATAACGCGACCAAATATATTTCCAAACTGTGTGAAAAAACAAAACAAAACCCTTTATCTGTTGGGATTCCGTTTTAAATCGATAAAAAGTGTAAATCTGAGCAGGTAACTCTATATATAACGGTGAGTGAAAGTGTCTCACCAACGTAGTGCACGGAAACGTTCTGTCCTTTCTTCGGGAAAGTCCTTCCTAAAATGGGAGGAAAAACGCTTCATTTAGAAAATATATAATATAATATTACACTATCGATTCATCGCGATTAAAATTAATGAATCCTCACCGTCTCCGGGGGTGATGGTTTCAATCTGCACTCCCATTGTTGCCGTCTGACGCTTCCCTGCAGCAGCTCCGTGTGTCTACGTGCTCGGCTCAGTCACATGTACTGGGGTCGGCCTGGCCCGCTCCCTATAACATGTCTCACATGCTCCGCCGAGCTGGTCGGGCTTAAAGCAATGGCTCGCCCTATAACTGCACTGCATTGACTTGCAAGTGCAAATAATGCCCCCTTTTTCCCCCGAGCTTGTTTGGGTGTGTTGTTGAGTCTCCATGTCGGTGCCTGCCTGGTCTGGAAGTAGAAGAGGGGAAAAATGTGAATGAGAACAAGGAGTGAGAGTTGCAAGCAACAGCCCAGCCCTGAGTTTTATTCCCCAAATTCAACATGCATGCTAAATTACAGGCCAATAGAGACATGTTATGTAGCCTATTCATGTTGTTCCATATCTCTCACTGTTTCATAACCTGGATTTTTATCTATCAAATTAAACTAAATCGTGACATCTAATACAAACTATTTACATGTGTCTGCTATTAAATGGAGAGTGTTATGTCTGCAACACAAATATATGATTTAGTCTCAAACTAAAGGAATTTTAAATGTTAATTGTCTGACTGTGAGATATTCTATACTGAAGCTTTAAAAAAATATATTTTAGCAACTGAATTTCTTTTTTCCCCACATAATTTGTTTGCGTGAGCCAAAACATTTCAACATGTAGGGGAGAGCGGGGTAAGTAGTGCCAATTTTTACTTAAACTGCCTTTAAAGCAAGGGGATTATAATAATGCCCCCAACTAATATATAGTTTAGGATGTTGTGCATCCCTGGGAACAATCACTTTGAATCTTAAATCAACCGTTTCGGAAATATAGGGTGACATCAGGTAAATTGGGCCATCAGGTAAAATGAGCCAGTTAAGGTTTGAGCCTCCTAGCTTTTTAAGTTTTAACAGGCAATGGCTGTAAATGATTTCAAATTGTTGCTACAACTGTACTTGAAAAAAAACAATTGATTTGAGTGGTCTCTGGTTGCTGTTGTGGGTGGGACAATGCTTTATATCCAGCCTGCTGAGGAGAAGTGTGCGAAAAGTGGCCTGGCAAACAAATTTCACTTGAAACTGATAAGGTTGATAACTCCGTAAAAAAACAGATATACAATAAAAAATGTGATTTATAATACATATTGTGATTCCCCCCATTGGATAGAATGCAAAATTCTTGCCAAGCTTACTTATTTTTAATTTAAATGCATTTTTTGTGGGTGGCCCAATTTACCTTAATGCATCATGGTAAATTGAGCCATGCATTTCAGCTAAAGTGGGCCACATACAAAACACAGTCTTACACTGAAGTTACACAGAAATTGAGGGTGCAAAACATGTTCAAAGTTAGATATATATCCAAGGTTGGTCAGTGCCACTCATGGTGCCATTAGCACTGTGGGGGAAAAAATGGCATCTATAATGCCACACACACACATACACACACAGTAAAAGAGCCTATAACATAGTCAGTTAACAAAGAGCATAGCAACAACATGATCATGCAATTTTAAAATGCATTTTAAGATTAAAAAATGTCTTCAACCTCTTATGTATTCACTGTTAATGTTAAGTTTAGTGTTGTAGTTTAGTAGTAGTGTCAATTTATTATTAAAATGTAAATGATTTCTGCTAAAATTACTGTGTTGTTCTCTCTTGGCCCAATTTAACTGAACGGCTGGCCCATTTTACCTGAACCTTCATCGTACCTCGAGAGGGAACATCCCGATACTTTAACTCTCATAATTCCAAAATAATTATACTTTTTAATTTTTTTTTCACACAGAAACATTTAAGAGACCTATGTCGATTTTTAAAAATATCAATGGATTTCATGCATAGCGTTTTTGATGGTCTTATTAATCGTTTACCAAAAAGTGGCCCATTTTACCTGACTTCACCCTAGCTTTAGAAAAAAAAAAAAAATTCTGGCACAACTTGCCCCCGGTGCGGGGTAAGTTGTGCCATTAGAGAAAATACACTGGGGTAAATTGTGCCATTGATAATTGAAGTAAAACAGATAATTTTAATCTCACAAATGATAATGCTATATAAAAGCAAGACATTCAATACAAAATTAAAGCCAGAAGCGGCAATGATCGGGCCTTTGCGTGTCCCCATGCAGTCGTGGAGGCCTGAGCCACGCTGGGGGCTGTGGCGCAAAGAAACGCAATGTTTTGTTCATCCACCAGGCTACGAGCACAACCAGACTGGGCAGGTGTGTTCAGGGGCGGTCCCTCATCACACATGTCAAGTTTCAAGCAAATCCGTGCCCACTGCCATGTTTCTCCTATACACAGACAGCACTGCCACTGGCACAACTTAACCCAGGCCCTTTGGCACAAATTACCCCAAGCCCAGCATTTTGAGAAAAAAGGATTCCCCAGCTGTTTTGAGCTGGCATCATGCTAACTGTATAGACTCATGGTGTAGCTTAATAAAGCACTAAAACATGTGTGAACTGTTTTCAAAGTTATCTATAATTGTTCAAACATGGCAATCAAAAAACCTTGATCATAGAAATTTTTACTTTGGAGGGCAAAAACTTGTTTTTTGAACATAAATGTGCTTTCCTCTCAAGCCATGTGTCTCCCTTCTTGATAGGATGAGTGAAATGGATGCCCCTTCAAAAATATGTGGTCACATGACCAACTTCTTCTATGGTTTTCTAGATAACAGGGGTGGAACTACTTGCCCCATGGCACAAATTACCCCACTCTCCCCTACAAATGTTCACCAGCTCCAACAGTTTGTGGTGTTGCAATGCTCTCAGTATTGTTATTAAAAGAATACCTACAATAAACATCACATAAGAGTTTAACCACTGCCTAGCTGTGCTATTACAATAAGAAAAATAATAAAAAGTAGGGAAAAATGTGACTTTCTTACCTCAAAATTATATTTCTTTCCTCCTAAAGCTGTGCCTCCTACTTCTTTACATGTGGACTAAATTAAGCAGGTGCATAGTTTCCCCTTTGTAGCATTGCTATCTGGCTTTGTGTGTGTATATGTAAAGCCAGATAGCCAAGCCATATATAAATGAATGTATATCATGCAACACATTTCTGTCATTAACGTAATAAACACTGTATATTTTTCAGTTCAGCTTTTTATTCAGATCTGATATTGGAGGTATTGGTATATATATTGGAGTAAGGGGATCCACAGTGGCTGCATATATGTTCAGAGCCCTGAGAAGTTGTGCTGCACCACTGGATCGTATGTTCACTTAGCAGCAACAACCTCAGTCACGTAAGCAACAACATCCTGTTTTGTTCAAGGAAGTCATGTAGTAGGTATTTAGACCCCGAGACAAAAGCTGCCAGTCCTTACATACCTGAATGTGTTCAGCAGACAAAACCTTATTATTAGCCTATTCCCAGGAGAGGTAGAGGCACTTAACGTGTTTTACCTTATGTAATGTAGAGATGTTGCATCAGTTTTTCAGTTTACAGTCTATCTTTGAAATAGTGACTTGTTATGCATGAATGAATTAGTGCATAACAGGAGCTTCTCATTTCAGCTCTGTCACAGGTTTCTTGCAACAAACTCAGAGGCTTTAAGCAGAGCATTTCATTCAGAATTGATCACAATAAAATCCCTCAAACATTTGGGTGAAGACAAATAAGACAGGTTATTAAGATATTTCATTTTATAAAAACGGGTTTCACTTTGGCAGTATTAGTACTGTATATACATAAGCAGTACAGCAGTTTGTATTAAAGCAAAAGTGTCATTGTTTCATTGAACTGCTATTTAATCCTTTCATCCATATTTCTCAGCACAATGCTACATTGTCATTTAATCTTCTGCATAAAATTTTAATGGAATTTAAAAATCTTTCAGGAAAAGCTTACAAAATGGTTCATGTGTTTTATTTATATTTATATAACTATAAATGTGGACTAAGCATCAGATGAAACCACACTGGTTTCAGTTCCCTGTGGTGATGGATCATACAGCGTGTTGCTGAAAGAAAACTCAGCTCCATGTCGAGTGCCCTGAAAGGAAAAACATTCCTTTATCATCCGAGTTTTTTGGCGTTAGGACAAGATGCTTAGTTATCAATCCCTGTTTACTTACATCTATATTGCAGTCAAAGAGGTCAAAGGCAGAGTTGGGTTCAATCATAGTTGTTGGCTGGTTCCTAAGACACAAAAAAACACAGAGATGTCAGCCAATAACACAAATCTTTAGTGTTATTATGTACATCATGTTAATTATGTGGGGTTTTAAATCAGGGATGGAAGCGTTTATGAAAAAAAAGGTTGGAAATGGCAGATTGTCTTGTCTGACTGTCACAACGATGAGCCTAATGTCAAACTGCCTCGAATGTTAACAGAAAAACAAAACAAAACGCCATATACCGGACTGAAAACCTGCTTAAAATCACTGTACATTGCATTTCGTTTCCTGTTCAGCATGAAGAGCAGGACGGAGATGATGATCCCAGCCAGCAGAGTCAGACCAACTGCGAGGCCGGCGGACAACTCATCTACAGAGACAGAGAAACATGAGAAGTGCTCAACATTTTACATCAACACCTTTGTTTCTATCATGACACCAGTTTGACCACAAATCTTACAATGGAAGTAGTTATTTGCACTAAGATTCAGGAATTCAGGAGAGGTGAATGACATTTTACAACAACATAAACAGCAGAAGATAGTAATAGTAGATGCTGGAGTTGAGCTGAGGAGGATTTAAAGTTACCATTCCCTCCATCAGGAGGGTCGATGGGTGGATCTGAGTAGCAGCCGCCAGGGGAGATGGTAATATCATCGAGAGCAACATCCCCACCTGTAGTCATTCCCCTCTGATATACAAACACAAACTGTGCAAAAAAAAGAAAAGGAGCGATTCAGAAAATTCAGAAAAAGACACTCAAAAACAGTAATTTTACTGTTTAATGTGTCAGAGGTTACATTTTTCAGACACTCCTGACTAAATGAAGGTGTTGTATTTCAGCTGTAGTTCTTCTTTAAGTCCAGAATATCAAATCAATCCTTCACCTCATGACGAATAAAACTGGGTTTATTTCTAACAAACTGGCTCCAGAAAAAACAAAACAAGAGAAAGCCCTTATAAAATCTGTCAGAAGTCTATAATTACCCAGAATGCTTCTTTATGTTCAACAGACAAACTAGCCATCTGCCACTTGTCTCCCTTGTTTCCTGACTCAATCCACGTCAGATTCCCGTCTTCGGTGCCACTAGCATGCATTTTTCTATGAGAGAGACGACATCACCAATTCAATAACCACATAATGTTCATGTTTAACGTTGATACTCGTCAGATATCAGCTGTTGGTTACCTTACCTGTCATTTAAGAAAACTCTGAGAGTCCCAACATTGCTGCCGTACATGTGGTACCAGAATGTGAGACAGTGCCCTCTGGTGGACGGCTGAAACACATCACTGATCAGGAAGGACATGTCTCCCCACTCACCCACTGAGCTGTCCACATACAGATAGTGACCTGGTGAAAAACAATGCGAGACCAATCAATAAAATTAAGGATGGGAAGTGCTCATTCTTCATATAAGATGAAATGACCAATATGACTTAGCTCTTAACCCACCATATTTTGAGTTGGTGGTGTGATCAACACTGGGTCCGGTGTTGGGGTTAGGCGAGGCTCCGCTGCCATGGAGCCAGTCCCCCTGGTCGACTCTTGTACCCAGGTTACTCCAGCTGCACATGTTCTTCTCAAAGTCGCAAAATCCCGAAGAGGGACACTGAGCATCTGACAGCTGCACATCATCAAAAGCCATGTCCCCTTCCTGGGTCGGGCCGGCTTTCACACCCTCCACCACAATCTGAAACAGAAAGCAATGTATTGACAGAAAATGCTTGGTTGATGTATTGATAGTTTAAAATCAGTCAACTTTATCATACTAGAGAAGAGAAGGCAGAAGAAACAGACATCCAGTTGAGTTATATTTGGATTAACAGCATGGGTAGTAAGAGCCTTCTCACTCAAATCTCAAAGCAGATAGTTTCAGTTTAATGTGGCTGAAAGAGAAATCAAGTTAAATATCGAGTTGCATGTAGGCAATGGCCCATGTTATATTATTAATGAAAAACAGACAGTATTATAGTAGAAAGAAGAGGTGCCACCGCACATAAAGTAGTAACTTTAATGTAATTTATTGGTTAAAAGCTTTGCAACGCGTTTCACCACACGGGCTTCATCAGGCTCATAACAGTCAGTCCATATCAGCTGGTTTTTATAGGCTGCTTCTGCAATCAGTGGAATCAGCAGCAGCTGATAAGGGGCTAGTAGGAGCCAATTGGCATCAGTTACCAATACATAGAACATAAATCTGATGATTTCAAAATGTCAAAATATCACAGGGCTCAATCAATACAAATATCAAGCTGAACAATATATAAAACATTAAATATACAAAATTCAATACCACTTCATAATACTCCCTACGACTGATCCCTACATAAGGGGAGGGAGGGTAGTGAAAGAGAAAGAGACAGACAGTATTATATTGTTATTTGAGATAGTGCTAATTCAGATATTCAATATATTCTAGTAGTTTTATTTTCTGGAAAATCATGCATACTGCATAGGCACGTTTCGTTAAGTCAGTGGTTACCATAAACCAAGTAAATGTATTATAGCCATAGACTATAAAATAGCCCAATAATGAGCTATTTAAAGGTAGTAGAGTGCAAGTAAATAGTAGCATAAAAATGGAGATACTCATATAAAGGACCTACATAAGTACAGTTCCTGAATGAATGTAGGTCATTGCCTCTTATTGGGTGTCTATCTATATCTCTTCTCCCCCGGGGTGGCTCTGTATTAGTGACTCACCCTGTAAGGCTGAACCCGAGGCAGAAGTGAAGCCTGGGCAAACCTCCACAGCCGGCCCTGGTCTCCTGTCTGAGAGAAAATCAGAGCTTCCTTCCCATCTTCACTTTGCTGGTAAACATTCAGTGTCCCCGTGCCTTTGCCGTACATGTGGTACCACAGCTGCACACAGGCTCCTTTGCCTGCAGGCCCACAGGGAGGAAAACCACATCAAATGCGATTTCCATTAGGAAACATTATACTGAATATCCACAAAAGCACAATATTGTCATTGTAAACTTCAGACTGCTTAGATATCAAGCTATTTCATGGAGAAAAATAGCAGAGGTGAGTGAGGTCAGTCACTGTAAATTAAACCGAACATTGGTCAATTTGTTGGGCAGAGGACGGAGAATTCACACCATATTCAAGAGGCTTAAATCATGTATCTTTTCTATTATAATTTTCAATTAAATTTGGACTTTCTGGCCCTGAACCAGTGTCTAGAAGAACACACAAACAGTGGCTAACTGTCAAACCAATAGCGGCACCATCTTTCTAGTTGTGGAAAACATCAGTAAAACCAAATCAGAGCCATATATATGTGCCAAATATACGATGCCCTAATGCTGATTATCGCTTGTAGATCTCTTAGGAAACACTGAGAGAACAGTGGAGAACATGCTGGTGCCTCTCTGACCTGCAGGGAACAGCGGTGAAGACATGGCAGCTCTCTGGCCGGCGCGGTCCGCAGCACTGGAGGGTAGGTAGTAGTAATGGCCCGCGGGTGTGTTGGTGGTGTGGTCGCTGTCTGGTCCTGTGTTCGGGTTGTGAGTGGAGCCCGACTCTCTGACCCAGTCAAAGTCATCAGTCGTCTGCTGCTTCCAGTTACAGCTCCCCTCCTCAAAGTCACACAGATCTAAAAAAGAAGCATTTTGAAGTGCATTATAATAATATGCATGCATGAAGAATAACAGTTGGTACTTAACGTCGTCATTATCTCTTTAATAACGTGTGGAACTGAACATAAATGAAGTTCTGTGCTTTTCTTTGAGGATATTTAATCCTGTTCGCTGCAAGCTGTCACTAAAAGCTGCTGAGTGTCTGCACTCTAGTTACATCTCCGTCTGTCTGTATGCTGTTAGTTTGTTAATATATCTCCTTTCTCCTCCGCCTGATTTTATTTTACCCTGCTTTGTCTTTGATTGTTACTGTACATCCCCCCCATAATCCTTTAAAAAATAAAAATAGAACAGATTATATTCTATATTTTTATTATTATCCAAAAAAATCCCATGAAAAGACCAAAACACACAGGAGTTTCCGCGTCAGATTCTAAATCTAAACCCCGAGCACATCTGTAAAGACGTGCAGACGGAAACATTGCTCAAACAGGAGGAAATTGTGCATTTAGCGGTAACTGTTTTCAGCTGCTGATCTGGTGCACTTTGGTGTAAAGCAGCAGGAGGGTATGTGTTGGGCTGACTCAAAATGAACTGCGATTTATTTTATGTTCATTGCAATGAATGAAGAAACATGTCGACCATGTTTAAACAACAATGGGGATGTATGACATTCAGTAATAAGCTGTACCAGACTGTAGCCACACAGTTTGTATGATCAGTGTTGGGTTCAGTCCCCACATGAGATTCAAACATGTATCAAAAGACATATGCTTGAACTGCATCAGATCTAACATCACATGCAACTTAAGCATTTGTTGTCCTACAAAAATACGTATCAAGGCCTTTGCATGTCACAAGACTGAACACGTAAGGATGATACTGAGAAATAATTAAGTGGGAGGTTAAGTGGGAAATCAGTTTTCTTGTTCCACAAGCTTTCATGTCATTTTGAGCAACAAGATGAGTAAGTAACTTTAAACAGTAAAGTGTGCCCTGACTTGAGAGATTCAAGTCAATCTTTAACTTGCATAACAGTTGCATACTGAATCATATGGGGAAATGAACTAATAACTATGTTTAAAATGTGATCTTCTCCAGCTGTAGTCTTATTACCAGAAGCAGGACACGGCCCACTGATAAAGGAGATGTCATCGATGGCTATGTCTCCTGCCTCTCCTCCAACTGTAGCCTCCAGAACCACCTGGTGAACTTTCTGCAACGTCACATGGCTCTGCACCATCAGCCACTCATCCCCCTGATTTCTTGATTTTTGCCAAACCTACAGGACAGACGGTAGAGGCTGATTCACTTGTCACAAAGAGGATGTGAGGAGATTTTTTGCAACACCACGGTATGCAAACTGTGCAACTTGCACTAAGTATACCATGCATTAATGTTATTTTGCAATCAGTATTTCACAATTATGTGAAAAGTATAATAACATAGAAAACACAGTAGGAACACCCTCACATATTTCTCAATCAGCCTCACAGATGTGGCAAAGGGAAGTAATGTGGTTTTCACTGTCTTCCTCCATTTATACTTTTCCCTGCAGCAAATCGAACACATAATAAATAAATTAAACATTTAATGCATGCTTTACCAGTGTTTTCTTCAGGGGGTCAACAGTTTGTAGAAGTATCCTCAAAGAGCCGACAGTAGCACCAAACATGTGGTACCAAACTGTGAGACAGTATCCTTTTTCTCCAGCAGGTGGCAGTGGTGGAGACTTCAGCTGGGCCGTGTTCCCCTTCACACTGGGTGAGGAACTCTCGATGTAAAGGTATGTCCCTGTTAAACAACACACAGCAATAATCCACAATCTTTCTCCCTTTTGACACCTTAACACAAACAAGGGCCAATTTATAATCCTACAAATGTATCAATGAGTTGCGGGGAGTTCATTTACAAACTTTGTTATGTTATAAATAAACTAGAATTACTACCTTGTGGTTGCTTGTGTGTCTGCCAACCAGTCCAGTTGCAGTCAATTATGATATTAATTCTTAAATTGTTCTAAATTGACCATCAAAATCGAAGCATCATCATCCGTGTGAAGATACTGTATGTACCACATTTTAAGAAATTGTGTGAAATACTCATAAGAACTGAAATACATCTCTCTTCAATTCTGTTTCAGCCTTGCTTGATCTTGCACAACACGAATGTTTAGGAATCTAGAGATTGAGATTGAGATATTTTAGCACTGCAGTGACCTTTGCCGGAAGTGTGGTCTCCTGCAGGCCCGGTGTTGGGCGTTTGAGTGGGACCTGACATGCTGAGCCAGTCCAACTCATCTTCAGCCCCCTGCACCCAAACACACAGACCATCTTCAAAGGAACAGTCATGGGCCGACAGAGCTGAGAGGGGAAAGACAGTTTCAAAATAAGACAACCTGCTGTTTGTTTCAAACGCATAAATGACGAACTACCCTTTCCACTACTACTCGTTCTAAAATAAATTCACATGTCATGTTGATGAAACCTTATTTACCTGGTGGCTCATAGGACTTTTCACAGTTTAGAAAAGAGATGTCATCAACAGCAAAAATACGATCTCCAGTGACTGCTGCTCTCTGACTCGCTTTATTCAAGCTACTAAACAAAACCTGGAAATATAAATGATCATATTAGTGCTTTTGTAGGATTAGTATCCATGGAAACAAAACAGACATATTACAACAGTGCACTGAGGACATAATTGGAAAATGTTATGCATTTTTACTTTCAACATCCACCTCCATGCACTCCCTAGACTACTGATATTCACATCCCATTCTTATAATGAATTTGCTGCTGCATGTTTTAATGCTTTCCCCCTATTGATATTGTGACAGTAATCAACAGACTTTCTTCTTTGATATGCACATTTCCATGTTTTTTGAACTGTTTCATAGAGACATGGGCATACACCTTATAAGGCTGCTGGTGCAGGCCTAGAAGCAGATACTCCGAGGTCCAATTGGAGACAGTGTTGTGACTGCGTGACCACAGGATTGCTTCACTCCCTTCGGCTTGCTGCATAAGCACTCTGAGTGACCCAGCACTCTCTGCACTGATGTGGAAGTGAAACCTTTGCGCAGGAAAGAAGGAGGAAGGGGATAGTGTTGGATTGGAAAGACAGTTAAGACGGGGGCAGTGGGGAGGATTGAGCAATTCATACAACCTTCAATCAAAAAAAGAAAATTACAGATGTTAGATAATCAGAGTTTGTGGTGGTTATCACTCACAGAAGCTGGCAGTAGGGGGATGATAGGTGAAGTGAGCGACTCTGTAGCCGAGCCTCGCTCTGTGTAGACCCCTGACTGAAATTCACCGTCATGTAGTGGCCTGAGAATGAGGAACAACAACCTAAATCAACAAGACTGACTCTTAGAGAGAGAGAACAACTGCTATCATTTGTGTGCTGCGATATTTTGGCATGTTATTCCTTGAATGCTTTACCCTGTGCGTCTAGAAAAAATCAGTTACTCAGTCAATGAACCACCTCAGTTACCTGTGTTGACAGTGTGATCGGTGGGTGGCACAGTGTTGTTGCTGGCTCTCTGCCTCTCCCACTTACTCTGCCCCTCACTCTCATCGGTCCATTGGCATTGGTCACTCTCAAATGTGCAGAGACCTAAAATGCCAAGAAAAAGTGTGAGTAATACTGCTGCCACAAGAGGGGTGGTGGAATTGGTTCATGAATCAAAGGTTTAAAAGAAAACGATTTGTCCCATTGAGAAGGTTTAATGGATTAAAGAAACTGGGTCCTGTAGCAGAGGAGGTTGATGGCCCTTTGTTTTGCATCTTTAGTCCTTTGAAATAACATCAACTTCTCTTTTCAGTTTTTGTTTACAATTTTTTTACTTTTATGGTACCTCAACTTTAATAGGAAATCTCAGACAAATTCAGTGATCCACAAGATCTGCTCTGCTCGGGGTGAGCCCTCTATCAATTAGAGTTGTTGTGCAGTAAGTAACGTTACTGCAACTCTCTTTTGATCAGCTCAAATTGTGTACGTGTTCATCATTTCTTGTCAATGCAACTGTTGTTCATTTCAGCTAAAGAGTGACAGTTTGTCGTGACCTATTTTATCTGACAATGTAGCAAAACTGCATCTTACAGTGATTCATGTTCTTTAACCAAATGCTTAACTCGTCTCTTTCTACTTCACTAAAAAAGAGTTACTACCCCGCCCTGTTTTCCATCTTGTAGCCTACTAATGAATACACCTGAACAAAAAACTGAATACTTCTCAAAGACCGTGTGCCCTGCTGAGAAAACGGTGAAGGCGTTTTTTACTGCAGGTCTCTACAACCTGGTCCAGATCGATGAAAAAAATCCAGCTCTTACCACAGCCGTCCTCATCCTCCCCCTGTGGGCAGTCTGCATGAAAATCACACTGTAATGTTGTCAGGATACACACTTCTCCGGCTGACCGCCAACAGAAAAACTCATTTTCCTGCAACACCAAAAATAGGAAACATTAGCAATGAAAAACATAAATTTGTTTTATGGAATAATTCATTTCAGTTGCTGTTTACCTGACAGGGGTTGGATGGTGTAGTTGAGGGTGTATTAGTTGTTGTGGTGGTGGTGGGTGAAATGTCAGGGTCAAATACACACTCTTTGGAGAAAGAGATGTCGTCCAGAGCCGCCAGCCCTCTGGGGCCGTCGCCATGCTCATATCCGAAGACAATCTGAGAGGAGGAAAACAGAAAAAGACAAATGTTCAGCTTTCCTGCCCATCAGTTGTAATCAAAGTTTCATAATTTCTAATTCAATCTGTGGAGGGGTGCATTCATCTACAGATTCTTTCATTGCATCCAATAGCCTCCACGCTTGTTCTTAAATCTCAAATATATAATTTGGATACAAAACCAACAGGATGTAGAGATTTTGTCATCTACTGTCCTCACTGACCTTGCTGCTGGCTGCCGAGGAGAAGGTGACCTCTGCTCTCTGCCAGCTGTAGCTCTGTGAGTTTTCCCTGAGCCATAAAACTCTGTCGTCACCATCAGGCTGAAGCGTCCTGGACCGGGCCGTTAGTGTGGCCGCTGCATCATCCAGACTGAAGTAGAAGAATCTCACCTACATAGAAAGAGTAAAGTGTTGTAACGGTGGATGAACTGAGAGAAGAAGCCGATAGTGTTTCTTTAAAAATAGCCTTGTGAACTGAGTTCAACCCGCAAGAGTGGTTAATGATATACTACACCTTTATGGAGCTGAGATAGATAATAGCTGAATATTCAATATTCAATGCACAGCTAGGTATTACTGTAATAAAACCAGGAGACAGGACAGAACAGGCGTCTCACATCTGACATGTGCACTTTTTTGATACTTACAGTAAAACTACATGATTTAACCATTAGTCATTTCATGAGTTCACAATTAGTCATTTCTGGTGGATGTGAAAAAGATTCAGATTAAGACTAACTCAGCTTTTCTTAAACCTCCACAGAGTCTTTCTTCATAGGCTCATAGTTCTTTTGATGCCAAGATTTTGTATTTTACTGATTACCTGTTTATGCTGTGTATGATAATATTGTCAGTTTTTACTTTTATTCAATTACAGAAGAGTATTATAGCTACTCATGAAAAATAAAATGAGAGGAGGAATAATTTCTTTCATCATGCAATTCGAGAATAAAGTCGAAATGTTGTCAAAAAGTTGATATCAATTAAATGCAGTTGCATAACTTCAGAAACCTGCTCTTACCGTTACACTCCACGGATGCGTGCAATTGTCAGTCGCACTCCACTCCAAATTTAATGGACCAGAGAGGAAATTTTGACTTCCCTCTTCACACTGTATTTCGACTTTATTCTCGACATTTCAACTTAAGTCTTGAAATGCATAATGGAAGAAAATCTTCCTCCTCTCATTTTTTTCTTGAGTGGCTCTAATACAACCATAGATAACAACAGCACACTGATTCATTTTAGAAAATCCATTTCAGACCTGTCTCTCACATGTTCTTTTCACTGTTTATTCTGCACCATCCAGTATTTGATTTTTTCAGGGACCTTCTTAAGAACAACATGGTGTATCTAAAGTGGGTTTTCCTGTGAGCCAACATGTGGTGTACTCACAGTGCAGTTTGAACTGGGTAGTAAAGTCCTGGAGACAATCTCTGACGTCTTTCCCCTCTCGGCCAGGAAGGTTCCAGGTACAATATAGTGACCTGTGTGGTTGACAATCCAATTAAATCGAGTTATTCAGAGACACAACTGTGAATAACTAACCCTGTGGCTCAGAGAGTCTGATACCTGCAGCAGAGTTTTGGGTGTGATCCCTGGGAGGCCCGTGGTTGGGCCAGGCCTCTAGTCCTTGGCGATGTGTCCACTCAGCTCCTGGTGTGTCCACATCACTTTCTGCCCAGGAGCACAGGCCTTGTTCGAAGCTGCACCGCTCCACCACACCTTGTTGCTCTACATTATGTATTATTATCATGAAAAAGGGGAAATAAAGGAGGTCAGTTATTACCACTTGGGTAAATCCAGATCTGATGATATATTTTCTTTTAAAGGGATAGTTCAACATTTTGGAAAATTGGCCCATTGCCATAATCGCCATAGTCATAGCAGTAGGTTCGTTACCTTCAATTGTCGGTGTAAGCTATTTTTAGAACGGAGGAGTGGAGCGGCAGGCTGCTCAGGGCTATGCTACGGAGGCTAAGGCAATTTCTTGGTTTTCCTCATCAAACTCATCAAATACACAACCGAACAACTCCAAAAGGCTGTCGTGGACAAGTTGTGAGCTGCACAATTACCACGCTATGAGATAATAATGGAACGTTACGAAACGGAGCCGTTTTCGAGGTAAATTCATGCAAAACCGCTGATGCGTGTTGCGTTCAGGGACAATTTTTCAGCAAGCAGACTCTGTATTTACCTTGTATTTACCTTGAAAACGGCTCCGTTTCATAACGTTCTGTTATTATCTCATAGCGTGGTGGTTGTGCAGGTCACAACTTGTCCACGAAAGCGTTTTGGAGTTTTGGGATTGTGTATTTGATGAGTTTGATGAGGGAAACCAAGAAATTCCATTAGCCTCCATAGCGTAGCTCTGAGCAGCCTGCCGCTCCGCTCCTCCGTTCTAAAAATAGCTTACACCGACAAATAAAGGTAACGAACCTACTGCTATGACTATAGCGATTATGGCAATGGGCCAATTTGCCAAAATGTTGAACTATCCCTTTAAGTAAATCTTACAAGGCTGAAATGACACAGATCATTTCTTACCATATATTGAAATGCCAGGATTTAAACAATTCAGGGTTTTACCTTTTCACGTTTGGAGCTGTTAATTATTCATAAATCTTTGCAGCAGAGTCCAGAATAGCCTCCACACCAGTGCAAAATGTACCTTTCACCATTTACTACCATTGCGATATAACTCACCGCAGTCGTTCTCATCAGACCAGTCCCCACAGTCATCACTGAAGTCACATACTTGGTTGCGCTCGACACAGACAGTGTTGTTGCACCTGAACATACTCTGTGGACACGAGGGCTGTGGCTCTGAAAAGAAAAACAAATATTTTATGAAATCAGTCAGAAAGATATGGATATGGATGACAGAAAATAATAAAAAATGTTTTCAGTTAGCGCAGGTGCTCTACCTGGGAGGGTGCAGTTTGTGAAAGCTATGTCATCAATAGCGACGTGTCCTGGATTGTTGAAGGTCCTGGAGGCTTCGAAGAGGACGGCGAAGTCCTGAGGTATTCCCCCGAGCGTTACCGCGCCGCGTTGCCATCGGTCTCCTTGGCCGCCAGACAGCCACCACAGTGTCGTGGACCTGGAGCTTTCCTTCAGCACCACATTGAGCTCTCCTGTGTTTGAAACAGTGCACAGAATAAAAGATAACATGCAGAAAGTGCAGACTTACGCACGAAGGGAAGAAGAACATGTGATTTGTTTAATAGCTACACACATACACGTGCGTATGTGAAACGTACCCTCTCCATACATGTTATAGTAGAAGTGTAGAGTGCAGGTGGTGCTGGCCTGGGTCATGGTGGGACTCTGCAGGGCAGCAGGGCTGACTTGGTCGCCTCGGTCAGACTCCACTGACATGTACCAACCTGGATGAGTCAGGTTAGAACAACCATCATTTAACTTTGTGACTGATTTGCAGTTTAATATGAAAGACAAACATCTTTTTATCATTGGTGTAATATAAGCTAAAGATTGTGCGTGTCTGTACACAGGTTATGTTTGCTTTTGCACAGATTTGAACTGTGAAGTGGTTCAGATGCAGAAATCCTGTCTCTATGACTGTATATGAGTCTCAGTGTAAGAGGAGTTATAGCAGATGCTCCTACCCAGTTCAGTGCCCAGTGTGTGGTCACCGGAGGGTCCAGTGCTCCCTGTAGCATTTCTTCCTCTCACCCACTGAGACCGTCCCACACTGATGTCCTCCCAGTCACATGTGTCATTTTCAAACGAACAACCCACAAATCCTAAACTTGTTTCATTTACTACAAGGAAAAGAAGATTGTTTTATTCATTTAAAAACTCTACTGGAATAGAACTTATTTTAGTTATTATAGGTGGAAAAAAAGACAATCGGTACCTTGACAAAACCCTGGTGTGAGACTGATGTCATCAATGGCAATAAATCCTTCATTGTGAGCCTCTGCTTCAATCAGCAGCTGAATGTGATGTTGTCAGTGGATGTCATTGATCAGCCAGTCTTATTTAGTGTTATTGTATTTTAAACAACACATATACATTACCTGGAAAGGATTGACCGTCTCTATAGATTGGGAAAGCTTGGTCCAACTGAGTCTACTGTTGTTACGGTGGAACACCAGATCCTTGTCGGATGACCCTGAACGCTTGTACACCCGCAATGTCCCAGAGTCACTGACAAACAACAGACAAATATCATGCTTTTCTCTGATACAAAAAACTGCTTTACTTTAGTCAGTTAGAAATGTATTTTTGGTTGTTTTCTGACTGAACAAAGCAGAAGACGTTACACTTCTATTTCATAGTGCCAGAATGGGCTTTTGATTGATAAATGGGCTTTTGGTATTTTAATTTCCTTGTTTTCATTTGGGTTACAATGAAGGTAAAAATATCATTTATTTTTCACAGTAATTTTCAGGGAGTAGTTTTTAAAGGCGTAAAACTACCACGTTTTAAATATTAAGTCCTGTGTAAAGACTGAACTCTGCCACAGAATATTCTCAGTCTTGCCCAAAGAGAGAGCAGATGATTCATGTCTGAATGACATTTGTGCACACTTCCTGAGGAAGTCGATGAGGAAACTAAACAGGCTAAACAGGATAAAGTGCATCCTCTGCATTGTCACATACTGTATGATGTGAGAAGGTTGGTGATTTGGATGTTTATTTTTTTATTTACTGATTTATTGTTTTGTTAAATTCTTACCTGCTGTTCGTGTAGTACCAGTACCATAAAGTGAGACAGGAGGTTGTGTTTTTCTGTTGGATCCATTCTGACACTACCTGCGCAAAACTTCTGTGGTTTAGGTGCAGCGATGAGCTCAATAAAAACCAACCTGCATGCAAAAGAAAATAAAATTAGGATAAGAAAATATTAAGTTAACCCACCCATTTTTGCAGAAAGATCAATGTTTGCTAAAAACAATCTTGTCCAAGTGTCTTCTAAAGAAAGGTCACAAAGAAATCTTCTCTTCAGAGAAGGAAAAAGGTCATGTCAGTAACATGACGTACAGATTTTGTTAATAAATAATAGACTGTGATAATTGAAGGCTGTCAGCTGTTAACATTGCACCATCGGCAGCAGCACTTGGTCAGCTGATCAGCCGCGTCATCTGACCTACATTCACAGGTTTACCTAACTTATTTAAATAATACTCAACATCTTTTTATGCACTCCACTGTTGGCAATGCAAAGCAAATCGTTGCAGCAATATTAGCATTCGTACTCTTGTTTCTGAAAGACAATCATCTAAGGATTGTTCAGCACCATGGAACAGATCCCATTCACATTATGGATGGTAGTTTCCTTCTGTTTAAATTTTGCTGCCGTGCGGCTTTTGCTGAAGTCGCTACAACTAGAAAAGTTTGCGGTCGGCAGAATTGATCTCCCAAGGTGGCTTTTACTCTGTGTCACGGTGTCTTAGACCAGGGGTTAAACTTATACCGGAATATGCCTATATAATAAAATATTAATTAGTGCAACTTTAGGGGTCAAATCTGTAAATACTATTGTCTCTATGCAATCTATAGATTTACTTCTCTACTGAGACTGTTCTTGGGGATGTGGGGACTTTTTTTGCTGGTTCAGGAAGGCCCTATGTGTGGATATGGTGCTCTATCAATGGCATCTGACAACAACAGTGAGAAGACCTCTACATCTACTCCTCCTGAGTCATATCCATATTTATTCTATTATGATAAGATTATATCCGAGGTCGTACCATCTGGGGTCTGAGTGGTGTGGTCTGTAGGTGGACCATGGACTCCCCCGTTTGCCATCACCCAGTCATGTCCATCTTCTTTGGGAACGTTAACCCAGCTGCATTGTCCGGACTCAAAGTCACAGCTGCCTGGAGGACTGCAGGTCCCATCCCTCATAGAAATGTCATCTAGTTTTACTGTGGAATTAGTGCCTGGCACTTGGACCACCGTGAACGCCACCTAGTGAGGGAAATGCACTGTTTTAGTTTAGCATTTCACGGGAATGTTTGTAGTTTTGTGGAAAGGCATCATCGAAAAAACACAACAACAACCAAAACAACAGCTTACGCGGAATTTGGGCGGAGACGACACGGTGACCTCTGCCACCTCCCAGCCCGAAGACGGCGCTCCGGACCGTTTCCAGAGGGCATCGCCTTCTTCCCCACTCCGCAGCAAAAGGACAGCGAGGTCATTAGAGGACTCAGGTAACCAGTACCTGAAGAAGTACAGTGGATACACAACGATTAAGATGTGCACCACCAGATGACCTGTGGTGTGTGTTAATGTGGCAGCACGGGACTCACCAGAAGCGAATGCACATCTCTGTAGCTGATGTGAACTCCGGTGTGACCAGTTCAGCGATTTCAGTCTGTGTAGAGTTTGTTTTCATCACAGCGACATAGAAACCTCCAGGACAGAGAGATACAGGTGGTTCAAATCCAATCATGGGCTTAACACTACAGTATACATATTATTAATAAAATAACCACAATAACACTGTGCTAGTTCAGCTCTGAGCCTGGCATTGCATTGAGCTTCAAGCTAAAATAAACATGCAAATATTCCCATAATAATATTACTAACTGGCTGACAAGCAGGTATGTTTACAATATTCATCATCTTAGTTTAGGCTGGGTTTTAGCATGCTTACATTGTATATTTAGCACTAAACAGAGAACATCTGAGTTCAGTCTTCAAGATACTTGGTGATAAACCAAACTCATGGACAAATGCCATTTACAGATTTTTCTTTTAAATCACGGCAACTCTATATGAAAAGTTAGTTGATCAGTAGGATTCAAACTCAGTGAAGATCTAAAGACAACTTATTTTGAATGCAGTCCAGACGTTATGAGAGATATAATACTAAAGTGATGGACCATCTGAAAGAGTCATGCTGCTAAAAATCTATTTAAGAGTTAACTGTTGTTTGATAGCGTCCAGCATACATTACATATTCTAACCCCTAACCTGATCAGAAGTTAGTATTGATTTACAATTGATTCATTAACCTCTCTGTGGTGAGACTGTGATTGCTTTACTCTTTCAGGGTGTTGCGTGGTACCACAGTTTCCCACTCACCATTTTCAGTTCCATAGGTGTGATCCACATGATGCTTTGTTCCCCTTTCGCGGTGCCATTTACCCTTATGACTGACCGAGTTCGCAAAGCCACACAAGTCAGACTCAAACCCGCACATCTCTAAAATGTGGTTAAAACAGGAAAAGCTGTTGTCATCAGTGGTTTATTTTGAATTTCTGTTGACATCAGGTAGTGCTGGGTCTGAGTTCGCTTACGCCGATCGCTGCAGGCCCCCTCCCTAACTGCAATGTCATCAATGGCGATGAATCCTCGGCTGTTGGTGTTTCTATGGCCGGTGAACACAATCTGTGGAAAAAGAAGGAATAAAATCATGTAAGGCAGAGAAAAAAAGGGAATCTAGGTATAATCTAAATAAAATAATAAGTTAGAAATGCTAATAAAGAAGATTAAATAAATACATGTGCATATTTGAGCCCATTTGATACACTCGACAGTAATAGCTAACTTAATATATAGGGAAATATGCAATAGCTGTCAGCATATACTGTAAAAATCAATAAGTTACAAGAGGTTTGAGCTAAAATAACTGTGCCACCAATATATAGTATGTCCACATGAGAGATTTGGAAAGTACATTTTGTGATAGTTATGATACCTACTAGTGTCATTGTGCATACATGAAGAAGTTCTTTTGTCAATATTTACCCGTGCTACATCACTCATGCTGATGGTAACTTGTGCATTGATCCACTCAGGATTCTGAGTCCCCCTCCGAGTCCACACCGACACCTCAGAGGATTTCTAGAACAAAGCAAGGCATTGTCTGTTTAGCTTTGAGGTAAAGTCGCTAAAAGCAACATCAGCAACAGAAGATTTGTAGGAGTATAAATTGGGCTACACACTGTCTGAACCAACAGATCCAGAGTGGACACAGAAGGCCCGAGCATGTAATACCAGAATCCAACACAAAAGTTTGGCGCAAGATTGACAACAGGAACAGAGATGACGGCTCGCTCTTTGTCCTTGGAACTGGATCCATTTACCAGCAAAAATGCACCTTGGTAGACAAAGACAACACAGACGGGCTTTTATAACTCAGTGTAACTGGATCATTGTTCTTCTGTCAGTGTACCAGCCAATACAAACAAACATCGTTTTTTTTTTGTTTTTTTCTAAAACCAAAATAGGATTATTTAGCATTCATTATTTTTAACATTCAATAGTCAGTACCTTTATTATTTCCATGAGTATGATCATACTGAGGTCCATCCCATGGTTGGCCCACTTGAAGGCCACTACCAAGTGTCCAGTTGAAATCATCACTTTCTTCTTGTGCCCAGTTACAAAGACCTGTTGTACAAGATATAATTGTAATATCTTAATATATTTCATCTAAAACATTGCTAATAGAAAGCACTGGCTGCAGAAATATGTATTCAAACATGAAATGCTCCATCTCAAGGGGCTATTCTCTAAATAAATTCAACAACTGATTAATAAAAAATCACATTTATACTGTAACTCTAATTTGACTGAGCTCTACTGAAACTCAGTGTCACCTTCTTCAAAGGTGCAATCCATGTTGGAGGCAGGAGCAGCAGTGGTCGTGGTGGCAGGGGCTGGGGTGGTCGTTGGGACGAGGTCATCACAAGATTTGTCCCTGATGATGTGGACGTCGTCCAGAGAAAAGCTTCCGTCTACTGTGCCAGTATAATTGGCTTGCAAAATAATCTGCAATGAATGACAGTTCATTGGAAGTTTATTTCTATTGCTCCTGTGCAGTATTTTCTTGCCATTTTCATGTTATTCTACCTGGTGAGGCCCTGGTGCGTTGTAATCCACCCTGTCTTTGATCCATGTCCTATTCATATATCCATTCGTATTCCACAGAGGCCGCAGTCCTGCAGTCTCATTCACAAACACTGTGAGCGTAAGGGGTGAGGGCCCTGAAAGTACCACAATTAATCATCATCAAAGGACTGAAGTTTGCAGGCTTTAAGAATTTGCCACACATGGATAATGCCATGGGACACAAAGATGAGGACAGAGATGAGACATAAACATTTTGTAAAGTGTAATTACATCAGAGTATCCCAGAAAGCCTTTCAGTGCTAAGAACGGATGCTGGTATTTTGTTATGTTATGAGCCTGTACTGTACAAAGATTTGCTTATAGTTTGGTCACATTTTTGTTTAATATTTATCATGTGGGAAAACCTAATAATTTGGTGTTGCAGCTACAAACTACTAACGAAAGGCATGGCTATGCAACAAGGCATGCATTGAGTGCTCATTTTACACTGCCTCTACCAAGAACTGAGGCAGAACTGTAATGTACAGAGCAGTGACGTATTGGAATAGGCTCCCACCAAACATGACCAACATTGAAAATAAATGGAGATTCAAAAAGAAAATAAAAGAGGCCATTATTAGTAAAGAACTTACATTTTCTTAAGGTTTTGAAAAGTCAAAGTTGGTTTGTATTTGTAAAATATTTGTATTCTTATTATTTTGTTTTATTTTGTTGTTTGTCATTTATCTAATTCTGTAAGTTATTGTATTATGTTTTGATTGCCATATATGAGTGTCTGGACCCCAGGAAGAATAGTCCTTACCAAGGTGAGGACTAATGGGGATCCATAATAAAACTAAAAACTAAACTGTCTGCACTGTATGTGCTGTACTCTCACATGCATTTACAGCAAATGTCTCACTATGATCTACAGCCTTTGTTGACACAAGAGTTACAATCTGTGTTTTAACCAATAAATCATGCATAGTGGGAGAGCAGAGACAAAAATGTACTCACCATATCGCCACCCATCAGCGTAGTGCCACAGCTCAAGACAGGCTTGGTCCACAGCCGCCATCGACTCACTCTCCAGTCGGGCAGATTCTGTTTTCTTGTTGGGCCTGAAAAAAACAAAGTGGCCTAAAGACAGAAAAATTTCCACCTGAATTATTTTCCAGCAGTTTCAGCGTTCAATGTTGTACTTACAGGTACAGGAGACTTTACTGATCCCCGAAGGGCAATTCAGTTTCTACAATCCACCGTGACCATACACATACAATCAATCACACACAGCCTAACACACGTAGCAGGGGTAGCTTGATGGAACGTAGGAATGTACAAATATAGCTCATCTATGGATATATATATATATATATATGTATATATAAAACTCTTAACACACAAGGCAATTGTCAATAAAGTGCAATACTAGAAGAATGCGGAGAGCAGAGTAAATAACTGTGTTCTTTACCAACATAGATTTTGTGAAGTGTATAATGTCAGGATGGATATATTGCTGGGAAGTGGTGTGTTAAGTGTGTGGTGCTTTACCTAAACTAGAATCTGTTGAGTGGTCACTTCCTGGCTTAAAAGATCCCTGACTGGCGCCTGAAAGCCAGTCCCAGTCCACTCCGTTCTCTGTCGGAGGACTGTTGACCCAGCCACACATGTCCATCTCAAAGTCACAGAAACCTGCAAGGAGCAACACAGATGCCCACTGTACTCCCAATAACAAACATTCATTTTCATCTTTCATGACTTTTATTTTATTTTCCAAGTTGACGGGGGTCACTAACCTGTCGGGGGACAGGCACCGTTCAGGACAAAGAGGTCATCGATAGCTATATCTCTCCTCGGTCCGTCCCCAACTGTTGCTTCAAAAATCACCTGGCAGTCAAAATGACAAATTGATTTGATACCCTAAGCTATTTCCACACAACTTTCCATGTCTTATGAGGAAGCTTGGGCAAGAATTTCTTAAAATTTGAAGTATCTACTAAAAACCTTTATGTGTATACCACTAGTCGAGAATGTTATAACACTTCTCATCCCAAACCAGTTTGTCTGGAGAGTCTGCAGAGTCACAATATTTTCTACTGGTGTAGCTCTGATAAAGTCTGGGGGTTTGTTTTGCAATTCTTAAATTATTCATTCAAAAACCATTTTCTGATTACATCCCACTATGTAGGTATTAGTCCTACCTGATACGGGGTATCAGGGCTTAGAAGTGTCACTCTTCCGTGTCTCCAGTGCTTCCCCTGATCTCCACTTCTGTTCCAGAGCTTCTGGGTGTTTCTGTGGCTGCCAGGACTGTGCAGGTGAACAGTCAGTTCACCCACTCCACTTCCCTCCATGTAGTACCAGAACATCAGACATTCCCCATCAGCAGGGGTCGGGTCCATCGTCGCAGTCATCATTGCACCTCTGGACCCAACAGGATGTCTCCACAACTGCGCACTCAAGTAATAACCTACACATAAGGCATACAGTAGTTACGCACATGCTGACTTATATGATTGTATTTAACTTTTATCTAGTCCTGACATAGCAGTGGTACATTAGCCAGATGAGATCTCATGAAGTTGCAAACCTTGCTCTGTCCCCAGAGTGTGATCTGCGTTGGGGCCGGAGGAGTTGGCCGGTTGGGACGTCCCCGTGATCCGGCTCCAGCTGAAGTCTGAAGAAGGCTGGTGCTGCAGACCGCAGAGCGAGCCCTGGAAGGTGCACTCTCTCTCAGGAGGGCAAGAACCATTTCCCTTGGCGGACACGACTATGTCATCAATGGCTATGGTCCCCTGTGTGCCCCCCACGACAGCTTCTATGATAAACTAGAGAATAGCTTGAATTAATTGAAAAGGCAGTGGTTTCAAGATAGGAAAGAGTTTGACTTTGACATGAACTTGGAAGTTAATTGGACATAATATCACAACTAAAAAACACATTTATTCTACAGGGATGAGGTAACTATAATAGTGAGAGAGAGAAATAACGAGATAAATTTGTGATTTGGGGGGAAACATGACTTGATGTGTTTATAGTCTTTCCCATTTTCATATGAAACTGATCTCCATGGTCCTCTAAATACAATGCACAAGGTGATGTTGTCATTCGCACAAAAAAGAACAATAAGAATACCTGTATTGGTTTTTCACTGTTAAAGGTAAGATCAGCAAATCGCCATTTGTTTCCTTGGGTACCACTCCTCATCCACACAACTGTCTCTCCTTCACCTGGATGCTTTACCATAAATTTCAATGAACCTGGTGATAAGACACATAAACAGAACTTGATGTGCATTATAAGCTCAGAAGGTGCTGAGGATTCAGAATGACTGTAGTGATCTAAGGAAAATGCCAGAAATAATATCTTCCTTTAACATCCATATTGATTTAGTTTAGTTTAGAGAGTGCAACTTTGGAGATTTAGGCACGTACCAATGCTGTTGCCAAATATGTGGTACCAGAAGCTCACACATGTGACTTGACCTGCAGGTTGAGGGATGCTCATGAGTCTTGCTGTTGATGAAATGTTCCGGTTGTAGCGAGTGTCTATTAACATGAAGTAACCTGTAGAGAGAAAAAAAAACTTTCAAACTGTGCAACTTTTAAACTCATGTAGTAAGGGATGAGTATGCAGCACTGGCTGCATTATTACATAACCTATGACTTTTCTTACAGCAGCCCTGGGAGTTTTATCATTAATTAATACAGTTCATGTTGTACACACATGGTTTAAAAATATCAAGTCGCCACAAAGTAGTTGCTGAAAACATTTTTTTGTTATCTGTCCATAAGATATTTACCTTTGCCAACCAGGCCTTCATATGACCTACGTTCCCGTTTCCAAAAGGTGCTGGCAGTGTAATCATGATACCATGAACAGGTGTCGCTCTCAAAATCACATGAGAGTTGGTCTGATCCTGAGGGGACATCTCCCTCCCTGCAGCTATCGAAGCTGATATCATCCAACATCATGTATTTGGGTCCATGGTATGGAGGGTCAAATGAAAACAGCAGCTGTATAAAGAGAAGTGCTTTACTCCACATTTGCTCTGACAAAATAAATCATTGTTTTATCATTTTTTACTTTAATCCCTGAAGGAGCAGGTTACTGTGACAAGATGAAAACATTTTCTTGAGAAGTACAGGTGCAGCGATTGCATGTTACTGACGTTAAAGGACACGCTGGGCTCTCGAAGAAATGTGGTGTGATCTTCTGATAATACCAAGTAGAGATATAAAACCTAAATTATTTTATTGAACACCCAGGCGGAAATTAGGTGTCATAGAAGCTCATGAAACCAGATACAGATACAATAAAATTTTTAGGTACAATAAATGAAACCTTGAAAGTGAGTCCAGTATCAAGCTATTATATGTTTATTAAATTGTAGCATGACTTCTTAAATATTTTAGATTGCTCTGTCTGCATATGGCCTAAAGGCATACAGGATATCTTACTGACCTTGTATCCTCCTGGCTGATTACCAATGCGGACCTTGGCGTTCTCCCATGCATCACTGCTGCTTTCAGAAATCACCAGCAAATTTGTTGTATCCCAGCCTCTGAGAATCTGTACTTTAAGACTCTGGTAATCATATTTATGGTACCAGAAGCTGAAACACATTAAGAGTCCAATCACAGAAACAGCAGACAGCTAGCAAAGCATGTTTGTCAAGTCAGGTTCCAGTAAAATCACTGATATGCTCCATTAATCGAGCACATGCACCATCTAACTGTAAAATACATAAGTTACAAAGACTCATTCTTCGGAATACCTCATCTGGCAACCCAGAGCAGTTGCCTTCTCAACAGGATACTCCAACACAGCCTCAATCACAGTACTGCTATTTCCTGCGCACATGAAATGACCTGTATCCAGCAGACAAACATCCAACATTATCAATGAACACTAGAATTTAAAATGCTACTGCATGTGTTTAAAGTGAATAATGAACAAGGAAATGGCATGAACTGATCAGGACCGGTTAACGATTACCCTCAGGGGTTCCTGTGGTATGGTCATGTCCAGGAACTAAGGTTATGTTTGCCATCTCCCAACTCCAGTGGATATTGCCGTCACTGTTGTCTTTCCAACCACAGGTGTGATTCTCAAAGTTGCACGAGCCTAAAGGAGAGAAATAGGAAAAAAATCCAACCATAAAAAGACATATAATACACTGTGAGAACATAAAAGCATACCTCCTGTTCATGAACATGGGCTGTCTTTCATTGACAGCCTATGTCTATGATAGAAAGACTGTCAATAATAAAATCACCTGTAGACAGAATTCCAGTTTTATTTTTCATTTTTCAGTTTATTATAAACAATATAATATCTAATATTTTGAGTTATTTGTTCACAAGTGCATGTGTCCTTTTGCATGCACTTTGGGTTCCTTGCAGCTTCATAATTTGTTTAATTGAAAAAATGATGACCCTAACCCTAACCCCAGAAAAAAGGATGAATTTCAGATAAGGATAGATTCTAAAAGTGGAAAACTTTTGCACACCGGTTATCAGGAAGGTGTGTTGTGAAGCAGCATCAGACTAGTAGAGAAACTCCCACACACTTTCTCACTTGAAACATTTATTAAGCCAACGTCAATGACCTTTCTCAAGTCTTCAATGATGCCTTGAGAAAGGTCCGTGACCGAAATGATGGCTTAATAAATGTTTCAAGTGAGAAGAAAGTGTGGGAGTTTCTCTACTAGATAAGGATAGATTAAAAGGTGCTGAGCAAAGTCAAGGATGAATGCATAGAAAGTTGATAAAGGATGAACCAACATATATCTACTCTAAACAAGAGGACCTACAGAAATGTTGAAATTAGGAATTAGTTTGACAATGTTTTACCACAAAACTCCTCATCAGAGCCATCTTCACAATCCTCCTTAAAATCACAGACAAGTCGCGCAGGAAGACACTCTCCAGATGTGCAGTTGAACTCCCCATCAGGACAAGAGGAAACGATGACCAACAATACTATAAAGACATTACAGAGATTAAAAGAAGAGAACTTAGGAAAGAAATGTGACCATCTGTTTGAGTTGCACTACAGTTTTTCTGTTTTTATTCATCTCAGAGCTGCCACACATTGTAAATCCAACAGTTAAATACACATTTTCATGCAATATAGACATTGCAAAACGTTTCACTGTGGAGTTTATGAGTGACAAGTCTAGTGACTTCTCTTTACTGGACCAGTATGCATATTAAAAAAAATGTATATGACCTGAAGATATAAATGACACAGAGATGTGCAAGATATTCAGCTCTGGTGACCCTTACCTGACAAAACAAATAATTGCTTCATGTCTGGAGAATCATGACATGAAATCCAGAGAGAGGGTAAATCCTTAAAGCATGACTGATTAACAGTATGTGCCTGAATTATTGAAGAGCAACTTCTATTACAACAATTCAGCTAAGGCTGTGAATTCTTATCACTCAACCCCAGCTTAAAGTCCAGGGTGTACTCAGTAAACTGCATTACATTTCCGTTGCTTGTCTTTATGGCTCTGACTCTGAGTGCGTGCTGCACTTGTTTTAAGCAGAGCTTTAGATTACAAGAATGACCTAATGTCATAAAGGTGATACAGTAGATCCAGATTTTTATAGTCTCCTGTTGTACAGACAATCATTTCTTCAAACTGTGAGGTGATGGAAAATGTTAATGTGGGTCAACTTTGACATCTGCAAAGATTTGAGGATAGCGTCCAGTGAAATTAAACATGAACCTTTTACCTTGATGGATCCAGTGAATTTGGCAGAAACGTGTGAATGTGAACAACAGTACATGTTGTGAAGGCCAAACTGGCTCTTATCTGACCTTCCAGCTGGGTGGCAAAAATACAATATAACTTAGAAAAGTCCATGTTTCAACTTCACTAGTGAGGTCAGCAATAATAATTTGAATACTGATAATGATAATGTTGATAATGATATTGGTGTGACTCGGAGATTTACCTTGACCCAAAAAACATCAAACCAGTATGACTGTGCTTTAAGAGCTTGGGAAGACAAATACAGTAACTGTACATTATTACTTTAGACTTTACTCTACTTTTATTCCAATTATTTATTGTTTAATTGTACAATGAAACTTATAACAGTCTAACTGATATAACTCCATCCTACAGTACGACCATTCCTTTCCTCGAATTCAGTCGTCTGGAGCGGCTGTAAACTGACGTGTGTTTACAGTGTCAGGTCTTTCAGGTGTGCGGCCTGTAAAATTAGTGATGGTAGTATTCTGACTGTAAAGGACAAAACGCCTGAGCAAAGGTTTGTGTCTCTGGGAGTGATGGGGGTGGGGTTGGGGGGGTCACAAAGAGTGCATGTGTGCGCACGCACACACACATACAGACTTTTGAGCTGTCGTTACTGAGCGGTGGTGAGGTTTGGAGAGCATGCAGGAGGGGGGGGCAGCAACACTGACACTGACTGTTGTAAATTTTAATCTTCTCACAGCTTTCCAGTATCGACAGAAATGAAATGGTGCTATGCTGATTATATTCTCAACATTATGTTTTATGTTTTTATCCTCCACCAAAACGTACCTTGATATCGACCAGAAGACAACTCATTGGCGATTCAAGCTAGTCTCAATCTCAATCTAGTCTGGTTTTTTCTTCTTTTTTGGGGGGGTATTTGTGATTCTGGTATTCAGTTGATTGCAAAGTTTGTTTTACAATATGTAGTTGGTGCCTCCTCCTCCCTCTCCCAGTTGTAGTCTATCTACTTGTTCAGAGGGAAAGGGGCAATGTTACTTGTGTTTTTTCACCTTTGTGTTGGTCCATTTTTATTTGATATCTTTGTGCATTAGGCTTTGGCGTAGAGGTGCGGTAGTGAGGTTTAATTATAACATCTTATATGTATTTCATCATTTATTATCACTGTGCCAAATTGTCTGAAGAACATTTCCATTGGTGACACTAGCAGTGAAGTATAAGAGCAGTATAACAAAAGTGTACCAATCCCGCTTGTCCTACTTAAAAGTTGCAATGTTAATATTTCAGCACAGTCACACCAAAAAGGAGAATAACCAAAGAGGAAGTGAGAATACAAAATGCTATGATACATGTTAAGGAAGAGTTGGAGAACAAACCTCAACATCTGAATGCCTCTCCCCCAAAACAGGATATTGTGTTGCTACACTCAGGATGCACACAATGTTCTCTTCATCAGCAACAATGCAATATCACTCTGGTCTATTAAAATCACAAGTAATTTAAACTTATCACAAAATGTTTCTAGTACACAGACAATGTGAATTCATCACTTAATCAGCCTATGTCTGAGATTTTAGGTTATTATTGCCACTGTTCTATTATAGTTTTTCACCTATGTGTAGGTCATTTTGAAATATACTTTAAGTGCTCTACAAGAATCACAGAGGTTAAGTGTAAAATAAAAAAAATTAAAAGGGGGAATTATTGAGAAATAAATATATATAAACTTGAAAAAGGAGAACATTTCTGAAGAAAATCAGTCCATGCCTGCTGACAAGGCAACACTCATCAACTTATTGCTGACTTCTTCCTTGGAAGTTGCTTAATTTGAGGCCACCAACTCCATTTTGCGTCGAATCATTTTTAATTTTGATTTTCAGTCAGTGGAAGTCATCACGGATGTGTCTTTGGGGATGGATGCTGATCTGCACCACCACCCAGAATCTGATGAGTCATGTTTAAGACAAGTCTCTTGTAAATCTCTTTTCCCTTTTCCCCAGGACAGGAAGTAAATGGGGCCACACTTTCTGGAGTGTGACATCCGTGCGAGCAAAAGAGTGAGTGTATGTTGACCATACTTCCCTCCAAACCCCCCACCCCTTTTTTTTTTTTACCAGTAGCAAAATGCTGAAATCTGCCAATCTGAAACATGACACTCAATGAAAAGGAAAAAAAAAGTGATAGTGTCAGTACTATTAAGATTCCCTCCTTTTCATGGTCACGCTCATAAGTCCTCTGCTTGCAATGCATGGACAATGCCTGCTGCTGTAAGACTTATCAGAAGAATGCTGACCCCAAGGATAACGCTTGTAGCCTTTGTGCTCTTCATCCTTACATTTCAATGTTCTGCAGCAAATGGTAAAGTATGAACTCCAGGTTTCTTATGTTGCATAGTCTATATCTTAAGACTTTGTTCTTTGGGATTAATAATCTGTATTTGCTTTAGTGCACATTTGTTATATTGGAATACATGCAAATTCCAGCTGTGACATTCATAACTACTACTGCAAATAATACTGATGGCCTTATATTGTTCTTATGCACTTATGCAATTTATTCTAAAGAAAAAAAGAAGTGCAAATCTGGGCAAAACAATAGACTGACACAACTGCAGTGGTAGACTGTATCAATTGCTATTTCAAGGATGCTGTGAGTGCAGCTCTAGTCTGCCAAAGTTGAACAGGAACTGTCTTTGGAACAGAGAAGCTCAAGTAGAAAACAACAAAGACAAATGAAACAACTGAGTCTCTCAAAAGTAGACATGCTCAATAGAAATAAACAACACATTTTCTTTTTTTTTGTCATCAATCAAGTAGTAAAAGTAGTGATAAAAGGATTCATAGACAGAACATGAGGCTACCTGTGTTTCAAGGTAAATTCGCAATATGTTCCAAATTCACCTCTGCATGTGATGGGCTGTTCATAATATAACGTGTGGAACATGAGTTATTTATTTTTTTTTATTTCTCTGCAGATGGCGCATTCTCACTCACTAACAAGGCCACTGGCTTTTGTTTGCTGAAAAAACTGACCCGCTGCCTTGACGTGCGCTGGACGACTGGTAACCGGCTTTATACTGTTACAACCAAAAAATGCCTGGGAGCACAGGGCAAAAGTGTCGGGAGTGAAGTGAGCCTCTACGACTGTGACGACAGGAGCGATCTCCAAAAGTGGGAATGCAGGAATGGGACCTTGCTCGCCCTGAAAGGCCAAGAGCTTTACATTGAAGTCAGATCCGATGAAACGATCGCTCTCTCCAGAACCACTGGACCAAATAACCAGCTCACAATCACTGGGACATCCAGCGGTGCTTGCTCAAGAACATATAGAGGTACGGTATGAAACCTTTGGAGGCACTAGATATGTAGCAAACAGGACCCAGGAGCACTCTCCTTCTAAACTAGCATGTATGATTTTGGCAACTAAGATGTAGAGATTTTAAAATGTCAGGCAACAACATCCTCCATCCCAGGTTTTGACTGTGCAAAGTTTAGTGTGTCAATTGGCAATTTTGGGGAAAAATATTCATTTGTGTCATTTCGGTTTAATAAAATGGATTTTGATCAACTCTTTTCCCCTTTTAGAACTTTATACCATCGAGGGAAATGCGTTTGGCAAGCCGTGCATGTTTCCCTTCATGTACAAAGACCGGTGGTTTGGAGACTGCACTGCGTTTGACTCCTCACAAAAGCGTCTTTGGTGTGCAATTGAAACTAAATATGAACGTGAACAGTGGGGATACTGCCCAACTACAAGTGAGTACTGCATCTAGGATTGAAATATCACTACAGTGAGTAGGCAGTGATTGAATCTTGTTATTGTTATTAGTTAAATTTGATCTCAGAGCACACTTTAGTTTAGATTAAAAGTTGAATGAATAGAAGCCTAGCCCTAGTTTAGTCAACATGTTATATGTATGCAAAGCACAGCACAATTTTGAAGTCACAGTAATGAGTTAAACTGATTGAACGAACAACTCATTTCCCATATTTCTATATTCATGAACAGCAAGAGACAACTGGCCGAAAAACCTGGTAACAGGAGCATATTACCAACTCAACACACAGTCACTTCTGACTTGGCCTCAGGCTGAGACCAGCTGCAAACAGCAGGGCGCCTCGCTGGTCAGCATCTCCGATCCCAATGAGCGGGCTTACATCTCAGGTAAGGTGCCACCACCCAGTCATAATACATGATTTCATATACTTGTATATGTATCGCTTTGATGCATATAGGCTTTTATAAAAAGAAAAAAAAGAAGTTTTTTTTGTTAATGTTGTTAATTGAATCCAGTCTGACAAAGATAACTATGCCAAAGATGTACTCTAAAGGCTGGGAGGTTTTCATGAAAATATTTTGTAAAAAAAACTAAATTGTAAATGTGGGGAAATGAATGCCAGTTAATTTTTGCTCCCATCAAGTCATTTGATCAGGCGAGAATATAGTGCAAGAGCTTTTAAAGACCTCATGCAAACCTTTGTAACTGCAGCTATTTCATGCAAAAGAGCTCCACAACTTCACAGCAAACACACACACTGGTGTTTCCTTAAATAGTCCAAGGATCATTGAGACACAGGACAGATTGTGCAATCCACTTTGTTCACGAGTGATATGAGGCCTCTGTACTTTGGCTCCAAATCTGAAGGTCTCATTGAACAGATCACCCTGAATTCATTTAATATCACTTTCCCAGGAGTTACTATATAAAGCAACTCCTGGGAAAGTTTGCCAATGCATATATGCATTGATAAATGCTTGTTTTGTTTTGATAAATTCAAGGGACATGATTAAATTTGTTGCCATTTGTTCTCTGTACAATACATTGCTTCCTCTGTGTTTTGATGAACTTCATTCAAATGTCTCTGTGACTGTTGGACTGTGATTTCTGTTTTTTTTTTGTGGATATTTTTATTAAGCAAGGAAAAAAGGAACAGTGTGAAAGAGGAACAAGTTCTTTACTCTTTCCTTTTCTCTTTTTATGTCCCTCTCAACCACTCAAACACACATAAACACGCAGCACTACTAGGACCAGGGAAGCAAAAACTTTGGATTGGGCTGGTTCTGGACCCAGAACATGGCTGGCAGTGGTCTAACGGCAAACCTTTCCGTTATCTGAGATGGGGCACTGGTAAGTCGCCACTCCCATAAAAGGAAGTCAAATGCACTGCTATGGTTCCCCTCAGCTCTGACCCCCCAAAAATAATCTATCAATCCATGCTCAGATGTGAGTAGTGTGAAACTCCCCCTCTGGAACTTGAAACCTTCAAACCTGGTCATTTATACCAGAAGACATCATTTTAGCTTTGGCAAGTGAAAGAGTCATTGCTACTCTGCCAAACAGGAACAGTAGAAATTTATTTTTCAACAACAATGACACATTTTATTACATTAAAACTGTTGTGATATGATGTATCCACAAGTCAAGAATGAATCTGAAGTTAATGTTGACATTTTTCTTTGCATTTTTTTTTGTTTGTTTGTTTTGAAGGAAACCCACTTCCTAATCCAGGACACAACTGTGCATTTCTTGACTCTGTTGGGCAGCACACATGGCAAAGTTCATCCTGCGTGAAGAAAATGGGCTACATCTGCTTCAAGGAGGGGGCCCCGCCAGCTCCCCCACAGAGTACAGAGATATATTCTATTCTCCTTTTTGTTTATCTGACTCACTCACTGTTGCATATCTGTCATCCAGTCACTTATACTGTATATTTGTTCATTTCATCATCAGTTGAGCAAGGATTTTGTCCAAGCCCGTGGATTCCCTACAATGGTCACTGCTTCCACCTTCAGCGTGTCCCTCAGACATGGGTAAATGCTCAGAAAGAGTGTCGCAAAGAACATGGGGACCTGGCGACCATCCACAATGTGGAAGACCAAAGTTTTGTCATCTCGCAACTTGGATACGGTATGTGATGCATGAAGGCATTCAACCCTCACCAACACTTGAAACACAAGTGGTTTTCATTTTGCTCTAGACTGATTTGAAATGGAGGAAATCCTTTCTATTGATGGGCTGGTTCTTATCCCCAGTTTGCTGCAAGTGCTATTTCCAAAAGAATTAGGGTTGCCTATGTAAGAATTCATCCTTGTATCGATCAACTTGATTCTCCGTTATGTATTTATAAATACATTTCCTCAATAACTACACAACCTTGTCAGTTTCTCCATAATGGCTTAAACATAATTTACACAATTTTTGCTGACAGAAGATCTGTGTGTCTGTTTACCAATGCACAGATGCCACAAATAACACTATTTTTTTTCCAATATCATGTACTCTTCACTGTCTATGCTGCAGCACCCACTGATGAGCTTTGGATTGGACTGAATGACAGAAAGACAGAGGGGCTGTTCGACTGGAGTGACCACTCTACTGTCAGCTTCACCAGTTGGGAGTATGGGAAACCTGCTCTGACCACTGATGAAGAAGACTGTGTCCTCATCAAGGGGGAGGTAAGGAGCTTGGTGCATAGAAATCCTTCTTTGAGACATAAATCTGTATATCTGGACAAGAGGTGTCACAAAAACCCTCATGCAGCCAATTCTGAAATGAAGTACTGACCAATAAAAGACAGAGAGCAACACAAAAAATCATTTGTACACAATCAGTGGTATAAGCATGCTTTTTCCATGCAGATTCTCAGTTTCAGTAAGCTTTCGCCACAATATAAAATGTTTTTTTTTTAAATAATACATCCACAAAATTCAATGGCTTTTATGGTGCTTTTTTCTTTCAGAATGGGAACTGGGCAGATCGCTCGTGTGATGAGAAACACGGCTTCATCTGTATGAAGCAGGGTGAAACTGATCGTCCTGCAGAAGAGGTAGAACTGGACCCAGGCTGCAAAGCGGTGAGTGAAGATTACATTTCATGCTTTTTGAACAACTGGCTAATTAAGGTGTGGGGTTAAAACTCACTAAATAAAATTGGAAAAGTAACTGGTTCATTCACGTTAGAGTCATCTCATGTGGATCCAAGAAACCAAATCATTTCATTTTTTTTCTTCTTTGTTTAAAATAGGATGGATGGTCAACATTTTCAAGCATTCACTGGGTTTTTCATAATTTCTTACAGGGTTGGAGAAGACATGGCTCCTACTGCTACTTTGTAGGAACTGAGACAAAGACTTTTGATGAAGCAAAAGATCACTGCAAGAGCTCAGAATCCTACTTAGCTGACGTTTCAAATGGGTACAAAAATAATATGTTTTTACAAATCACGTTTTGTTAACTCTAACACTGCTTTTCTGAGAAAGAAATATAATCAAATGCATATATATCATTTCAGGGTGGATAATGCATTTCTTGTCAGCTTGGTGGGCTTGAGACCGGAAAAGTATTTCTGGATAGGCCTCTCTAACATGAAAAACATCGATCAGTTTATGTGGACCAACTCAGACTCAGTGAGGTTTACTCACTGGAACGCTGAAATGCCAGGTACATACAGATATTAAGTTCAATCTTTAGATAGTTGGGACAAACAACGGTGTGTCACAATGTACATTTAACGTATTTTCCCTTCTTCAACTCAAGGCTACCAACAAGGCTGTGTTGCCATAACAACTGGGATATTGGCCGGACTCTGGGATCTGCTGCCCTGCACCAATCAGGAGAAATACATCTGCAAACACCTGGCAGAGGGGGCAGTTATAACTGTCCCACCGCCGACTCAAACTCCCCCTGCATGTGCGGATGGGTGGACTCGTGTGGGAACGAGAAACGTCTGCACGAAGGTACAACAAGAAGTCAACCTCGGTTACGGGCAATTAAAACATGTTACATGCTCATAACTAAAGGAGGTATTTGAGCTGCAATCACCCTAACCCTGACACTAACTCTAACCTATTCAAATAACGCATTCATACTAAATGTGTAAAATTTCAGGAGCAGATAAATGGTGCTGGTGATGGAGGGGTGGCTTCTTGAACACTATTTCAAAATAATATATTCTTTTTATGATGTTGTTTTCCTTCTTGTCACCTGATTTCTTGGGGTTTGTATGCCTTTATCGGGATAGGATAGTAGATATTGCCAGGAAATGAGGAGGGAGAATGAGAGACAGACGTGCAGTACAGGATCAACACATATGGGAATCGAGCCAGCAATCTCAATTGTTTGGAGTAATTCTGCGCTGTGAGGGAAAAGTGCATTTGTAACCTAGAACCTGAACAATAAGATTTAAAATGGTGCACATATCACCTCACATAAAGTTGTATAAAATAGTAATTGTGAGATAGTGAGATAGTGTTTTCATATGAAAACATCTTACCAATGTGCTTTGATTACAAATGACTTTGATTGATAAGCTGTCAGAGCCACAGTTATGGTTTTGGTTCACTCTTTACTCTGCAGGTCTTGTTCAGCCAGAGCTAAAAGAACAGTAGTACACTACCTGACGGACACAGTGACTAGTTCATAAACAGATAGGGATAGAGTAGAAAGTAAGTTATTATTGGACCATTGAGTTTTAATTAGAATGTTGCTCCATAACTGTTGGATAAACATATTTGCCTTAAACTTTAAACATTATAAGAGATCAAGACTATATTCTCAAGTCAGGTTAATTTTGGTTTTAAATGAAACTAATTCAAATTCTTTGCAAATCTTCTCATGTCCAGTGAACTAAAGTCCAGCACACAACTCTTCTCTGTCAAGTTTTTTACAGGTCCCCGTGCAGATGAGAAAACCTGGTATGAGGCCCGGGATTACTGTAGAGCCATTGGAGGAGATCTGCTCAGCATCCACGGCTCTGCTGAACTACACTACGTGGGACGGTATGAGACTGTTAAATACAATTTCAACTTAAAATAGAACACAACAGCACTGATATCTATAACATTAATCCAGCAATTAAATGTCACACACATCAGCTCCAACATCTCCGCTCGAATCTTCCCTCAAGAGCGCAGAAAATGACGTATCCTGCTTTACACAGAAGCCGCAAGAGAGACGACCACACAAAAATGAGTTAAAGTTTTGTCTTTAAGAATACTGCCTGATCAAATGGCCTGTATGTCTATATACATATTTGCACTGCAGGCATGGAAAAGGCTGGATTGGGCTTCATGTTCCTGATCCAAGCACGGGTTATGCATGGAGTGATGGCTCCCCGGTTAGTTGTTCTACTTTGTACAACTCATTTAATTTGAACCAAAAATGTATCTCTCTCTTTTTACTATGCATGCTTTCACTATAAAATGATGTATATCTTTTCACAGTTTAACTTTCAACACTGGGAGGAAGGCGAGCCAAACAATTTTAATAACGCAGAATCTTGTGTGGAATACAAAATGTATCACTGGGGTGAGAGCGGGTCCTGGAACGACGTGAACTGCGAGAGTTACAATGACTGGCTGTGCCAGATCCGTGCAGGTACAGTGGAGAAAATGTGCTGATTATTTATCTTGATTCTCCTCTGAAACAAAGTATGAAGAGAAATGACTGAGGAGAGGTTATTTTTAACCATTATGCAGGAAAACGTCATATGCTCTAGTTTAGTTCCACCATCAGTGTTAGGGGAGTGCCTCACATGTTGCAACACTTCTCACAAGTGCATCCCAAACAAAAGGTCACAGGATCTCATTATTCCTTCTATAGGGAGAAGAAAGGGAATCCTAATCCCAACAATACATGACAACTGATATTTTTCTCAACAGTCAAACTGTTTAGTGCAGTAAAAAAAGAGAGAGCACAATCCAGAAACATCGACCCACAGACATAAGTACAGAGAGGAAAGTGTTTTCTGTGTAACCATTGTTTCAACTCAAACTGAAGTTTTGTTTGTGACCTTACAGGAGTGACTCCAAACCCACCTCCAAATACCACCACAGTGGGTAAGTTGACATTGTTTACCTACACCCACCCACGGTGTAGTGGTGGCTGTACATCTTTGCTAATCTGCTGGAAATATGATCCCAATCCCCCCATCCTGAGTGACAGCATTACAGCCAAGTATTGTTCAAGAAAATGATTATATGAGAGTGAAGATGTTCTTTATCCATTGGGAAAATTATAATCTTATTGCATAAGACATTTGTGTTAAATTGTAGCACAATTAGTGCATGCAACTTCTAGAGTTGACATTTGTGCCAAATTTGAATGGATAACATGAAGAGTTCCTGAAAAATGAATTTCACAAGACAAATGTGTTTTGTGAGTTTACAGTCACCTTTGCTTTGACCTTTGTGCAATCAGCACATCTTTAAGAATATGTATATTTATGCCAAATCTAAAGAAACCCCCTCAAGACCTCGTAAGAGATCCAGTCCCAGGTGGACAGACAACCCAAAATCATAATGCCTCCCTCCTCCCTTGGGTGTCACATGATGGCATAACATTTCTATGTAGTATACTCTGTCATTATACAGACTCTATGTAAACTGTAAAAAATTGTCAAAGAAAGGAATATAAAATGTGTCTTAAACCTTTGCAGATTATAATACCACTGCAGATGGCTGGCTTGTGTGGAGAGGAAATCAGTATTACATTAACAGAGTGTCACAACCCATGGAAGAAGCTCGTGACATCTGTAGGAGGATGCATGGCGACTTGGTATCGATCAATAGTAAAGATGAAAATGTGTTCATATGGAAACAGGTAGGTATTTTTTGGTGTGGAAAAAAACTATTAACACGTCCAAATTGGCACAAATTCAATTTACTAGTTAATGAAAGTCTTTAACTTGTGTGTATTCGTCCATATGTGTGCTCTGACAGATTTCCAGAAGCTATGGGCAGTTTTATATAGGTTTGTCAGTGGATCTTGATGGATCATTTTGGTGAGTATTAGTGGAGATATATAAATAAATAAAAAATTAAAAAAAGTTTCTTAAACTGAGATATATTTAGCATGTAACAAAAGATAAATGAATATTTTCCACATATAAAATATATAATGTGGTAAACAGACTGCATATTCTCAGGTGTTAAGGTTTGAGGTGAAGTATACAGCTTATTTTATTTTTAGGAAGGTAGATAGATATAATTGCAGGTGTCTGTCTTCTCATTAAATCAATTGATGACTCACTCAATGATCAACCAACTCACTCATTTCACTCACAGACTTCATTAAGCCTTTATGAACTGTTTTCCTTAATTTAAGAAGACTTGTTGTCATTGGCATCAGTTTATTTACAATATGCAAAACACACAACAAGGCAACAACAACGAGACAAAAAACAGGTCCATTGTCACATGATAGTTGTTATATGATTACATAATTCATCTTAACTGTGTGTGTTTTAAGGTGGATGGATGGCACTTCATTAGCACTGCAAAGATGGGATGAAAATCAACCTAAAACTGATGCTTATGATGAGAACTGCGTTACTATGGGTTATTATATGGGTGAGTAATCTAAAAATATACATGTTAAAAGAACGAACGTGGAGTGTAAAATTGTAAAATAAGTTTCCTTTGCTACGGGGGAAATGTTACTCATTGCATCTCTGCTGTGTTCATAGGCTTCTGGCAGACTTGTAACTGTGGCCAAGAACATTCCTTCATTTGTAAGCGAGGACCCTCACCACCTGCCAACACAACTGCAGCACCCACACCTGCACCTAAAGGTGGCTGCCCACCCATGTGGACCAAATTCGACTCAAAGGTTAGATATCACAAGTAGCTTGTAAGAATTTTCAAGCATTGTATCCCAGTCCTCTTTCAAATATCTGAGGGTTGATGGCAACGATTTTAGGGATGCAACGTAGACTTAAGCGTTAAGTAAAAAAATAAAAAGAGTCAAGAACAAATGTCATTTAAGCTAACGAAACAAAGATAACCTTTTATTGTGAATTGAAAAATCATTATTCTATTTCTTATCAACAGTGTTATAGCATCAATACTGCCCGCAAGACAACATGGGAAGAAGCACGCAGACAGTGCATGACCATAGGAGGAAATTTAGTTTCTATTCCTTCAAGACGTGTGCAAGGTTTGTCCATTTTTTTAAAAATGTATTTTTAAATGATAGCCATGAGAGGGAGCAGTCATTCTTAACCTGCCAAGAGTTGCAAAAATATTATTTGGGGAAAAAATTGTCAGGGGAAAAAAATTAGAAAGTGGATCCCCAATTACATGTATTGTATTGTCTGTCAAACTGCCTAAAATCTGTGGTGGTGTTTAGGATTTCAGGATTTCATTGTCTTATTTGTCTTGTTAGAAATGATCATGTTATCATTCTATTATGTATTGGAAATTATTTCAAAATAATGCACAAAAATTTGAATTACTTAATTTCTAAATCTGAAATTTTCAGCATTTTTGATCACCAAAATGGGTGAAGCAGCAACTACAGACCTGTGGATAGGTTTAAATGGTATAAAACAAGACGGATATTACTGGACTGATGGAAAACCAAGGCGATATACCAACTGGGGCTATTCTGTAAGTACACTGAATTGTTTAGGTCCCTACTAGAAATAACATCTGAAATATAATTTATGCTAATATTGTGATTTTAAAAATTTGCTTTGGCCTTTAGAAAAGTCAACATCGTCCTGGGACATTTTATCAAAGATGGAATGAGGTAACACTTCCAAGATTTAGTTGAGAGTGAAATTCAATTTTACTCTGATTCATCAGTTTTTTAAATCGGATGTCTTGGTGATATCCTAACCACTCCTCTGTCCTTAACCAGGAAGACTGTGTTGTGATGAACAGCAATCCTAGTCTTGGCATTGGTAAATGGTTGATTAAGAATTGCAATGAAACCAATGGATTCGTCTGTCTTCAAAATCTTGGTGAGTTCATCAATCTTATGTTTAAGAAATGATCTGATGAATCATATAATATCATGCTTAAGTACAGTATGTCTTAGTTCCAAGGTGCAATTTATGTACAGCACTATTCTTCCAAAGGAATTAAAGAAATTAGAGTGGGGACTGCATGACATGGTTTGGAAAATTGTTAGAATAACACATAAATTGTAAATAAGGCTAAATTGTATACAGTACAATAATTATGTACTGCAATGATTAGAAAAATCATTCTCACCTTTGATTTTTGTCTTGTTCTCAACAGACCCTAATAGACAGAGTCAACCTGAACCAACAGTTCCTAATGTCTATGTAGCTCTGGGAAATGACAGCATCAAGGCTGTGACTCAAAATCTAACTTGGGCTGATGCCAAGAGACACTGTGAAGGTGATAAAGCCAATCTTGCCAGTCTGCGAAATGAATGGACACAGGCCTACATTGAGCTGCTGGCTATGAATCTTAAAGCTCCTGTGTGGATTGGACTGAATAAACAGCAGGTACAAGGCTACAAACAACTGAAATTGCTGTACTTTAGAAAGAAAGTATGAGTAATTTAACTTATTCAATTGACAATTTACCAGACTTAATAGCTTCATGACATACAATGTGGAACCCCCACAAGGCAACTTATTTTAATACAACAATGTAATTCTGTACATTTGTTTAACCAATCAGTTACATTTTAACAAGGCTGCATAAATGTAGATGAATTCTAATAATTTGACCTATCCTCACTTTCAGACTGGGGGTTATTTTAGATACATTGATGGCTGGCACCTGAACTTTGCCAGCTGGGGTACAGATGAACCTAGCAGGGACAGACCTTGTGTCTATCTGGATGTGGATGGAAAATGGAAGACTGCTCTCTGCAATCAGACCATGAACAGTGTTTGCATGCAGTCCACAGGTACGAATGTTGGTAGGCAATGTGAATGAATACAGTCCATCTGTCTTAAGTGTCAAACTTGAAAAGCTCCATTGAATATTTAGCAGCAATGCTGAACTATAACTGTATGTTGAGATTATATGCTAAGTGTATCATCCATGATATTGAACAGAGCTAGGCAGGATGATGATTAAGAGTAAATCAAATTCACTGCATTGAATGTCAGACGGTAATCTTTTTAATGGCCATTCTCATCTTCACGTTCTCCGTCACTCATAGATGTGGCACCAACAGAGTCATCCACCTACCCAGGAGTTTGCCCTGAAGAGTCAAGTGGCGAGTATGAGCAGACCTATACCTGGATGCCATATAAGGGCTATTGCTATTTGTTTGTCACAGATGAAGTTGAATGGCCAAATGCAGCCAGCAGCTGTGCAATGCATGGTAAGAGACACACACATTCACACATTATATGTGTAGACTGAGTGTATAATATGTAGTTTAATGTCAGCACATGGACAACACCTAGCAATATGTGCTTGGTAACTGTTACAACTAAAATACTGTTTTTTTGTCATTAAGGTGGATCCCTGGCTACCATTGTAGATCCTGACGAACAACAATTCCTCCAAAGCAATATGGAAATGTTTAAAGACAGCCACAGCTCATTCTGGATCGGCCTGTATAAAACTCATAAAGGTATGACATTATTGAAACTATTTAATTTATTTTTTTGTGAAACTGTATTTACCCGTTTTAACAAAACATTTAAACAACTCAATTGTAGTATCAATTCCATGTTGATAAGATAAAGGGAAGCATTGATTGTGACTCAGATTTATTGTTTTTGTACTGTTTCCCTCTTCTATTTTTACCTTGACAGGACTACCATAGCAAACCAAGGCTACACAATGATTATAAAAGTATTATTTAACAAAGTATCAAAGTGAAAATAGTAACACCCTGAATTTCTGTTGGGCTTTAGGCACATGGATGTGGCTGGACAAAACAGTCATTGACTACACAAACTGGGCTGAAGAAGAGCCTCGTTCTGACTTCGGAGCCATCTCAACTGAAGATGGGTTTTGGAAGTCAGGACGAAGATGGCACGATAGACCATACATCTGTAAAACACCTAAAGGTAAGATTGTTATGCCCATATATTTTAAATATAATCTTTTTATAAGCATTTCTCAAGACATGTAGATTGATCAATAGTTTTCTGTTAAAGCAGAAGTAAGTGGTCCGGTCGTTTTCGCTAATGCTGCGTTCCAGGCAGGCTTTTGAAATCGTAAATTACAGCTTCAAGTCACAACTTACGATTTTGTAGCGTTTCAGGCAACCCACTCGTGTTTTCCGACCTGTTTTACCGGTGAAAGTCACTATAACGGCCACTCGTAACTTCCGACCGGTGAACTCGTACCAGATCGAACTGGTACCACTTCACGGTCGGAAAATTACGAGTTTCCTGGAACGCACCATAACAGTCCTCGTCGCTACGTCACCACATTCACGGCGTCCCTTGGCTGCACACATAGCCCTGCATGCCGTTCTCTCTCCTCATTGGATAAAAACTGTAGGATACGATAAATGTTTTCTCTTCGGCTCAGAGCAGAGCAGAGTGACTGACAGACCCGTGTTTCAGTCCAAACACTCTATGTAAGTGATTGCTGTCGGAAGATATAACTATTTAAGACTTATATTAACACAAATATATCACTTACTTCTGCTTTAAGTTATGTTTTTGTTGAGATATAAATACTGTAACAGCATGTGCAAGAGGAGATGCATAAAAATGAAGAAGATCAGTTCAAAGTCAATTATATAGCTTGATCCACCATAACAATAACACCCAGCTATTGAATATGTTCTGGGTTATTCTACAGGTTACTTGATACGTTGACCATGTAGAGTAGATTTATTTTCATGGGTAGACCTGGGAGTGACAGGGCAACCTTTGATGCAGGGATGATCGTGGGGAAAATGCAAGTTTATGCAATTTATTTTATTAATAATTATTCCCTTCTTCACCAGTGATAGTCAAAGATGCAGATTCAAAGTCTGGTAAGTTATACCTATTTAATATGTGTTATATGAGAATGTTTAAATGGTTTAAAAGGTACTTTCATCTTTATGATAATTTAACCTAGACTAAATTTGTGTATTGAATTGTTTGTACTGATCACTACTTGGTTAATCTGTGCAGAACGACATGAAGGTCAGGATCCTCAGAGCCGTGTCCACACGAGTTTGGTTGTGGTGCTGATCATTGCCATCATTTCTTCGCTGACAGTTTTGGCATTCTACCTGTACAAAAAGTCCCCCATTCCCTTACCCACATTTGACAATCCACTCTACTTTGACAGTGAACGGTCTAAGCCCGATGTGGTTGACACCAATAAACTGATAGAGAATGCAGAGGTAGAAAATCCTGAGCCCATTATAACTCTGTGATTTATTAAGTGTCAGAAACAAGTGGGATGTACATGATACTGTATCTAAGACTGATGTATGTATGACCTTTTATTCATGTTTCTGCTTTTTTTTTGTACTACAGACAGTTTATATTCAGTTATTTAACAGTATGTCACTAAGTGTGAGTTTCAATGGAGTTGGCAATGTCTGACCTCATGGAACAGAACAATTTAGGCTCTAGGATGTCTCAATGGGAATGATTGGTTTATGTGTTCTTTTTTTTCTTTTTAATCTATGATTGAATGTATAGTATTGTTAATTGTTATGCTTACACCCACTAGATCTGTTACTTGCTTATACCCTTGAAACTGCCTGTTACTGTTAAATGAATATTAAACCTAGCACAACACAAGAAATATTAATTTAGTGGATTATTCTTTAATAAATGAGAATTTGCTCATCTAGTACAAAATGTACTTAAAAGGGTTAGGCCTTACTGTGCGTTCACACCAAAAGCTTCCAAAGCGTCAAAACGCCGGAAGTCAATTCATTTTCAATGAGAGCCCGGCGATACTGAGCGTCCAAAGCTTCCAAAGCGTCCAAAGCGTCACCAGACGAGAAGTTGAGCCATGGTTAACTTTAGGGTAATTAGCTATGACGCGGTTCGGCGGCAACCGGCGGCAACCTGTCAGAATAGAGATGTCCGTCGGCTGCCTTTTTTTTTCTTTTTTTTGTATTTCGACTCCCCAATGACCAGCGCGATCGAACTTTGACGTCAGTCACGTGACGAGCGGCGAAAGCGGCTGAAAATATTTGCCGTTTTGGGGGCTGTCTTGTCTGACGCCCACCCTCGAGCGTTTTTGACGCTTTGGAAGCTTTTGGTGTGAACGCACAGTAACCCCAATTTGAATCTGGCTCATGGTCCTTGGCTGCATCTTCTCCCTTCCCCTGTTGATGACTCTCCTGACGTTTTACCTGTGGCTCTTATAATAAAGGCAAAAAGCCTCAAGTATCTTAAAACATATTAACTGCTTTATGGTTGCATGCTTTTGCCAAACAGTCATGTTGCAGTTAACATCAGTGTCTATCCAGACTCATATGAAAGCCTGCAGCTACATGACATCACCAGTTTTTCCACTGTGGAAAAAAATGTCAATGATTGCTAGTTATTAACTACAGTGGGTACAGAAAGTATTCAGACCACCTTTAATTTTCACCATTTGTTATGCTGCAGCTTTATATTAAAGTGGAAATTAATTAAAAAAAGAAAAACTGAAATATCACCTGAAGTTTTCAGACTCTTTGTTGTGACACTCATGTAGGTCATTCAGGTGCTGTCAATTTATTTTATACATCTTTGAGATGGTTCTACACCTTCATTTGAGTCCAGCTGTGTTGAATTCCAGTAGTTTGGACATGATTTGGAAGGCACACACCTGCCTAAATAAGGCCTTTCAGCTCATTTGCATATCAGATCAAAATGAGATCCATGAGTTCGAAGGAACTGCCTGAAGAGCTTAGTGACAGAATTGTAGCCAAGCAAAGATCTAGACAAGTGGAGTCTGAAGGGGAAGGAAGAGCAGAGCTGCCTGAACAACTGCCAAATATCCGTGATTGGATTGGGGTGGAGGTTGCTGTTGGGGAGGAGGTTACTGACAGAGGCGAAGAAGAGGCATTTGTTCCCCCTCCAGTTGTTGCCACAGGAGTAGTGATTTTTACCACGCTACTCCCAATTCCAAAGAGAGAGAGGGGCCAGACAAGAAATAGGTCCACACCTCCCTCTTATCACCTAACCAGTGATGAACACTTTTCATACATTGCTTCAAAAACACACCAAAGATGGCCAAAAGCACAAAAAAATAAAAAACAAGAAAGATGCAGGAGCCAGATACGGTGCTAGAATGATCCCAAGGAGAGTGAGGATTGGATCATGTGCATGGTTTGTGAGGACTGGTTCCATGAAACATGTGGTGAGGAGAATGGCATCATTGAAGATAAAGAGGTTTTCACTTTCCGTGACTGTCTTGATGTCTATCCAAATGTCCCCCACCTCACACAGCGGTCTTTTTGTCCCGTTCCAATGGATTTTAATGTGGTTTTAGTGTTATGTTTAAATGAAATGTAATGTGTATTGTTCGTAATTATTGTTATTCTTAGTAGCTTAGCTATTTCTATTCATCATATAATTAATTGTAGGCCTCACTTTCTGAATCGGTCTTAGCGTGTGGGGCCAGGATTGGCGGCGGGGGGTGGTGAAGGTGGCAGAGGGTTGTTCAGGGTAGCATTTTGACAGGTTTTGTATGTTGTTGGTTTTTTTTGGGGGGGGGGGGGGTCGTGTTTTGAATATTGAATTGTTCATTGTTCTGTTTTGGACCTCTGTTTTTTGAAAATTAATACAAATATTTAAAACAGAAATTAATGGTTGTTTTTATTATTGTGTTAAATAAAAATGGAATTTGTTGCAAGTGTCCCACTTTGACAATATATAGTGTCCCACTTTACCAACAGTGCCAGGAAATTTTGGTTTTGGGTCAATGTATTTTTGGTGAAGGGTCATTCATCCAGTGTTTAATGTTTCTTTGTTTTTTCTTCTACATAGTATAGTAGAGATCTTAAGCTGTTTAGAATGGTATCATGATGGGCTAAGACATTTGGTTCATAATCAAAAATGATGTTCAAGAAGAAACAAGAAATCATAAACACCCACTGGAGAGAGACAGAGAAAACCAGAGGGCGCTATGCAGCAAGGAAATGTACTCTGCCCGGTAGCGTCGCTCGAAAAATATATAAAGAAAATTCTGGCTGATGCAAAGGCCCTGTACTATCTGCAGCCAAGGAGGGTAACAGCGGCAACAGACAGCTTCTGGTATACCGCCGTTCCCCTGGGAGTAAACCAGCTGTCACAGATGTTAGCCAGGATGTGCAAGGTGGCAGAGACACACACGTCTTACACTAACCATGGCCTGTGAGCCACTGCCATACAGAAACTGCCTGATGCGGGACTCGAGGCGAGGGAGATCATGGCGGTGAGTGGGCATAGGTAAGATGCTTTATATAAGCAGACACAAACTACGATGTCATTTTGATTCATAGATAATGTGTTACAGAACATAAAATACATATCTAAACAAAAATTTGTTTTGCAGGTCTGAAAGCTCGCTAAAAAGTTACTGGAGACCATCTATGGAGAGCCAGAAACGATGGAGCAACGTGCTGTCTGAGCGAGCTGTTAACTCATCAGAAATTGTAGTGGTGTCCGAATGTTTAGTGTAGGGCTGCGCGGTATACGTGGCATTTGCGGTAGAAAATTTGGCCCATGGTAGAGATTTGCGCTCTACCGTCCTATCGCCGATGACGTCATCGCACCTGCCTCAGAGACAGCGGAGCAGGAGAGCTTGTTAAAAAAAAAAAGTGCTACGTCCGTGATTTGGACTCGGTTCGGCTGTAAAAATACAGCTGGTAAGTTGACGAAAGTGAAAGTAAAGTCTGCGACGGAGAGAGAAGACGTACTGTATCCATAGCGACCGAAGATTCCAAAACAATCTGACATCTTGCTCACCATGAAACACACTCCTCTTGCGTGTGTGTGTGTGCGCGTGTTAATTTTCAGTTTTGAGATCTGCTTTCTGTACAATAAATACTCTTAACTAAAATTACATTATTATATATATGATATCTACCGTTACCGTGAAGGGATTCGATTTATACCGTGATATGAATTTTAGGTCATACTGCCCAGCCACTATTCACCGCAAAATGTAGTGAACATACAATGGTCACAAACAAAGAGCTGGTGAGCTCGATGGGAGGGCTGGGTGGCAGACTGGTCCATGGGAAGGAAGGGGAGGCCGGTCTAACAGCAGGGGAAGGGGTGGGAGGGGGGGGGCGATGCAGGCGGCGGCTGGTGCAGAGAGATGGAGCTCCGGTGGATCTGCGGAAACACAGAGAGAGTGCGAGACACCAAGGCCAAACTACAAAGTACAACAGAAAATGACAGTTCAAAAATATACTGAGGAGAAGAGAGGAGAGGAGAGGGGAGGGGAGGGGAGGGGAGGAGAGAAGAGAAGAGAAGAGAAGAGAAGAGGAGGAGAGGGCTCTGTGTAACCAGATGTGTCCCCAGCAGTCTAAGCCTATAGCAGCGTAGCTATAAAATGGTTCAGAGCTACCTGAACCAGCCCTAACTAAAAGCCCTGTCATAAAGGAAGGTCTTAAGTCTAGACTTAAATGTAGTTAGAGTGTCTGCCTCTTTGACCCATGGAGAGAGCTGGTTCCACAGTAAAGGAGCCCGGTAACTGAAGGCTCTACCTCCCAGTCTGTTTTTAGAGATACTGGGAGTCACTAACAGACCTGCATTCTGGGAGCGGAGTGCTCTGGTAGGACAGTAAGGAATGATTAGTTCTTTCAGATAGGTTGGAGCTTTATCATTAAGAGCCTTATAAGTCAGCAGAAGGATTTTGAAGTCTATTCTAAATCCCACAGGAAGCCAGTGGAGAGAAGCTAAGGTGGGAGAGATGTGCTCTCTCTTCCTAACTCCTGTCAAAACCCTTGCTGCGGCATTCTGGACCAGCTGGAGACTCTTTAGAGAGTTTTTCGGACATCCTGACAGGAGAGAGTTGCAGTAGTCTAGCCTAGAAGTGATAAATGCATGTACTAGTTTCTCAGCATCACTCTGGGAGAGGATATTCCTAATCTTAGTGATACTGCGCAGATGGAAGAAGGCGGTCCTAGTCACGTGCTTTATGTGGGAGCTAAAGGAAAGGTCCTGGTCAAAAATGACTCCAAGGTTCCTCGCGGTAGTACTCGGGGTCAGGGTGATGCCATCTAGAGTAGCGATCTGATTGGAGAACGTGTCCCTGAGATGTTTAGGTCCAAACACAATAACCTCAGTTTTATCTGAATTCAGTAGCAAGAAGTTAGAGGACATCCAGGATCTAATGTCTTTCAGACAGTCTTGCAGATTGATGAGGCGGCTTCTGTCATCTGGCTCCATGGACAAGTAGAGTTGCGTATCATCAGCATAACAGTGAAAATTGATTGAGTGCTTCCGGATGATGCCACCTAATGGGAGCATGTAAAGAATGAAGAGGATTGGCCCTAAGACTGAACCCTGCGGTACACCATACGTAACTCTGCTATACTCTGAGTGGTCGTTATTAACATTAACAAATTGAAACCTGTCAGATAAGTATGACTTAAACCATTTTAGGGCAGTTCCTTTAATCCCTATTTCATGATCTAGTCTCTGCAGCAGGATGCTGTGGTCGATGGTGTCGAATGCAGCACTGAGGTCCAAAAGTACAAGAACAGAGACGAGACCTCTGTCTGAAGCTATAAGAAGATCATTAGAGACTTTGACAAGTGCTGTTTCAGTGCTATGGTGTTCTCTGAATCCAGATTGGAAAGCTTCAAAGAGCTCGTTGCTGTGCAGATGTTCATGTAGCTGCTCCAGGACAATCTTCTCAAGGATCTTAGAGATGTAAGGAAGGTTGGATATAGGCCGATAGTTGGCAAGGACATCTGGGTCAAGAGAAGGTTTTTTAAGTAAGGGTTAATGACAGCCACCTTGAAGGCCTGTGGCACGTAGCCTGTGGCTAAGGAAAGATTGATTTGGTTCAGAAAAGAAATGTTAATTAAGGGGAAGACATCCTTAAGTAGTCTTGTCGGAACTGGATCCAGCAAACATGTAGCTGACTTGGAAGAAGTAATTGCAGAAGTTAAGTCTGACAGGTCGATGGGAGAGAAGCTGTCCAAGTGTGAACCAGGTCTGGGAGGTGCTTCTATGGGTACCGTAATCTGTGGGCCATTACTAGCAATTTTTGTTCTAATATTAACTATCTTTTCGGTAAAGAAAGTTAGGAAGTCGTTGCTGCTGAGAGTTGGAGGGATGGATGGCTCAACAACACTATGGTTCTTGGTCAGCCTGGCCACAGTGTTGAAAAGGAACCTGGGGTTGTTCTTATTCTTTTCTATTAGAGATGAATAGTAATTGCTTCTAGCATTACGGAGTTCTTTTTTATATATTAATAAACTATCCTTCCAGGCTTGACGGTCTTCCTCATGTTGGCTGGAATGTGTTTTCCTTTCCAGCTGTCTGGTCTTCTGTTTCAAAGCGCGCAAGTTTGGGCTGTACCAGGGAGCTATTCTTTTCTGATTGATAACTTTCTTTTTGAGGGGAGCTACAGCATCAAGTGTTCCAAGGAGTGCTGCTGCAGTGCTATCCACAAGATAGTCCACCTGTGTGGGGGTGAAACCAGCATAACTGCCCATAGTATGGTTACAGAATGTGGTGAAGTCAGCATCACTGCCCATAAGCCCAGAGTGGGTGGTCCTATGATTGGTTTCTAGTGAAACCAAAGTCACATGACCACACCCCGAAACTGGAGGGGGGTCATGTGACTAGGGCTGTGTTCGAAACCGCATACTTTCCTACTACTCATACTAACTCTGACGTCATTTTGAGTATGCGAATGCGCAGTATGCGAGTTTGAGTATGCGAGGAGTACCCGGATGGCATACTAGATTCGCCAGATTGTTGAGTATACATGAGGAGCTCACTACTCACACTCAAATTACCCAAGATGCAATGTAAACGTGACGTCATCGATCGTCACTTCCGTTGCCGCGAAAAAAAAAAACAGTTGGAGGGAGAATCGTCTTTTTACGGAAGACAAAATGGATCCGCCGCAACCGCCGCAGCCGTACAAATGTGAGTAAATTGATGTATTTTAGCAACTTGACGGCATGTATGCGGTTGTGTAATATTCCTGAAGATATATCAGTTCTTCATCGGTTGGGTTAAAGCTAGCTAAATCGAGGGTAGGTTAGCTTCCTGTTTCAAAATAAAAGCACACATTCTATCGTCATGGTTTTCTGTATGTAAAGGGCAACGGGTGTTTTATTTGTTAAAGTAACCGGAAGTGCGTTGGTCACAACGGCTAGCTTTAGTAGCGCCGAATTCGTCCGAACAAACTTGTAAACAGCTGGTATTTAGACAAATTAACGACACACTGCTGATCTAAACGGCTACTTTCTTACCTAAAAATGTTTTAAATGTTGATAAAGTGATATATTTACAGAGTTTAGAGCTAAAATGAAATCAGCTTCTGACCACTGATTTCGGCTCGGGTAGGAGCGCAATGCATTATGGGTTATCATGTAGTATGCTGCAGTGTAAACGCTCTGCATACTGTCTGATCGTTGAGTATATAGTATGAGTATGGACAGTATGCAGTATGGAAGTATATAGTATGTAGTATGCGGTTTCGAACACAGCCTAGGAGTCACATGTCTCCAGCATAGACTGTAAAAGGTCTCCAGGTGTAAACTTCCTGGGGAGGAAGAAGAATAAGATGACCTGTATGACTGAGAACCTTCACCAAAGACGGTTTATATTGAATATCTTTGCCTTGACGGACATTAACCACGACAGGGCTGACGTCATCCTAATCATTTACTAGCCGAAGTTTCTCAAAGTTTACCGCAGAGATTTTGTGTGCGGTCATGTGACTGTCTGGCTCTGTCTGATTGGTTACACGGAGGCAAACGTCGCGAGTGGCTACATCTGATTGGTGAAACACAGTCATGTGACAGAGGCTCGGAAGTATCTCATTAAAACAAAACAATTTTCACATAAGATCTATAAGAAAAAGTAGCGAGTAGCGACCGGAATGAAGCTCAATGTAACGGAGTAAAAGTACCGCTTCTTCTGAAGAAATATACTCAAGTAAAAGTAACAAGTATGCTGCATTGAAACTACTCTTAGAAGTACAATTTATCCAAAAAGTTACTCAAGTAAATGTAACGGAGTAAATGTAGCGCGTTACTACCCACTTCTGGTGATTTCGGACACAACCACAGAGTAGCAAGCTTGTGTGCAGGAAATGTTTATGTGTTGCCTGGCAACAGCCTGGTTTCCCCTCCAGTTGCGGAACTACCACATTTGTGTTGGTGCAGAGCCAAATGATTAAAGGCGTTACGGGTAAAGGCCCCCACTACTCAGGCGTACTGTGTGCGTACTGTGAGCAGTGTGGACTCCGTGCGCACTGTCCGCGGACGTTTGAGCTTTCATAGTTGTCAGTTATCAACACCTCTAGCAACTTCTAGCATCATTCTTCTAGCGTACTCTGTGATGTCAAACAATGCTATCAGTTAATCTATCAACAGATATTGGTTTGGAGAGTCAGGACCCTGCACCTTCGGTTTGTTTGCATGATTTGATTGCCTCTGTGTTGTTAACTGTTCTTCCTCTAGTAGCAGTAAAGACTATACCAAATATGTATTGGGTTCTAAAGTGTTGCCAATCCAACAATTAAGCACAAAGCATACAAAAACAGAGACTTCATTGACAGTTATTCCAGATTGTCAGCATAAGGATGACTTCCTTTTTGCAAATATTGCACAAGCCTTTATCTAACTAACTACAATTCTCAACAGCAAAAGCTTTTTTTTCTTGAAACCATCTCAAAAATGCTTTGCAGAGCCAACTGAAACTTAAATCACTTCTCTTTTTGTCATTTCATATGGTGGTATATACTATAAGTACTGCTTTCTCTTTGAGTTTTATTTGTGTGATATTTTCATAATTTTTGGACCTTACATTGAATGTTAAGATGTATCACTACTTGCTATGCTATGCATTTGATTTAGTCAGTGCATGCCATTTTATGATCAAGTCCATATTCTGGGTGTGGAAATTCATCATCTCAGTGCCCTCAAGCAGTCCACAATGAAATGTATGTAAATTAAAATGAGAATCCAGATTAAAAATGAGACATTAAAGTATTCACCACTGCTGCAGCATAGGACTTGCACTTCCTGTTCCCCACCATGTGATTACGCAAATCCTCTTAGGAAATGTAGTCAATTGTTTGTACTGTGCAAGTTCGGAAAGTTGGCATTAATGAAACTGCTGGGAGTGCAAGCATCAGCATTCCAAAAAGGTGTGACAATATAATGTGTAAGATGTGTCTGTACTACTTAAATCCTCTTCTTTCTGCAAGCATTCACACAAGGCTCGAATTCTCTGCAAACAACACATGGATAAGGTCTGGCTAAAGAATGGCTTTTAGGAATTCCAGAAATTTGCTAAAAAGCAAGATCACTTTTGCAACCTTGTTGCTCCTCATCCAAACATTACAATGTTTGACGTTAGATGGTACAGTATTCTATCTTTTCGTTTTCACCTTTTTGTAATATTTTACATGTAGATCTTATATGTTCTGTGCATTATGTATATTACATAGCACACCTTGACTATGTCATTTACCATGTGTCATTGTGTTTTTGTAAATGTATTACAATTTTTTTATTAATTACAATATTGGTTGTGCAATAAAATAACCTTTTTTGCTGATTAATATTATGTTTATTCTAGAGCTGCAACAATTAATCGATTAATCAAACAATAATCGATGATTAAATTAAATGTCAACTAATCGAATAATTGTTTTGAGTAGTTAGTCCAAATTCTCTAATTTCATCTTCTTAAATATGAATATTTCTGGTTTCTTTGTTCCTTTTTGCTAATGAGTAATGAATAATATTATCACAATAATATCTCTTTGGTTTGTGGACAAAACAAGACATTTGAGGACATTATCTTGTGGTTTGGGAAACACTGATTAACAGATTAATCGATAATGAAAATAATCGTTAGTTGCAGCCCTAATTTATTCTGCGAATAACTGTGATTGTCAATATAATATAAAATTAAGTCAACCTATTAAGTAGGGGTGGGAGAAAAAATCGATTCACATAAATATCGCAATATCTTTTTTGACGATTTTTAAATCGATTTTTTTTTTTAAATCGATCTTTTTTGTTGTTGTTGAAAAAAACATTTTTTTTTTGAATTTTTTATTTATTTTTTATTTTTATTTTTTTTAAATATTGTGCAATGTGCATTTGTTAGCCTTTTTTACATACAGAGAGTACAGGTTTTGAAAAGGGTTATAAGGGTATAAAGTTAACTTTATAATGGAGTATGTTAATTTATAGGCTCCTACAGTATTTGTGTGCAGATAAATGTTAAAAATGCAGACTAAAAATCGAGAGAATCGGCAATATCGTAGAATCGCAATTTAAATCGAATCGCCATCCAAAAAATCGTACAAGAATCGAATCGGGAGAAAAGCGTATCGTCCCAGCCCTACTATTAAGAGTCTTTTGCTTCTCTTACAATCAGAACTGTTTACTGATCACAACAACAAACTTTCTTTGCAGATTCATCATTTTCTCTACAGGCCACAGGTTATTGTTTGGTTAAAGTACATAATTTTTGCCTTGATATTCGCTGGACAAGTGGTGACCGACTTATGGTTCCCTGGAAGGGCAATAAGTGCCTGGGAGTCCAGGGGAAGAGCGTTGGGAGTGAAATCAGCCTCTACGATTGTGACGAAAACAGTGAACTGCAAAAGTGGGAATGCAAGAATGAGACGGCGCTCGCTCTCAAAGGCCAAGAGCTTTACATTGAGCTCACAGCAGACAACACAGCAGTTCTCTCCAAAACAGTGGGACCTAATAACCACCTGACAATCTCAGGGTCATCTAGTGGTGCTTGCACAAGAACAAACAGAGGTATAGTAACTAACTCATAGTAATCTCTACAGAACTTTAAGTACAAAGCTGTAACAGTGAAGATGAGAAATATACAGAAAAATAACAAAGATTTACAGTACATGACAGCGTCAGCTAGCAGGAAGTTACTAGTGTTTATGCATGAAATGTATTATACAATCTTCAGGTAAATCATTTGAGAAAAAGGTAACAGATTTATTTGAAATGTTTCCTTCCATATTTTCACACTTTGATCATAAGTTGTGAGGTGATGATGACACACTCATTCCTCTAAAATGTTTAATGTTCAAAAATGTTGTATTACTAAAAAGTTAACTTAATAGGCTAATAATAAAGATTATCCATTGTAATGTGTTGTCCTTGTTTGGGTCTTTCAGAACTTTATACCATTGGAGGAAATGCAAATGGTAGGATCTGCATGTTTCCCTTCATGTACAAAGACACTTGGTACGGAGAGTGCACTACATTTGACACCCCAGACAAGCGTCTTTGGTGTGCCGTTGAAACTAAATTTGAACATGGTCTCTGGGGCTACTGCCCAGTTAACAGTGAGTATTGCCTGTGAACAATAAAGTTGTATTATACAACAGTGATAGTTTTCATTTTACACTTCTGTGAAGGTTTTCAGGATACTGAGCCCCCCATACTGTGTAGCAGGGCAGGCATACATTTGCAACCTGAAGCATTTCCCTGTACTTCACAGCCAAAGAAGGCTGGAACAGAGACATCACAACGGGAGCATATTACCAGTTCAACCTCCAGTCAGCTCTGACATGGCACCAGGCAGAGGCCAGCTGAAAACAGCAGAGTGCCTCCCTGCTCAGTATCACAGACCTCCACCAGAAGTCTTATGTCTCAGGTAAGGGAGCAGTGACTCTATTTTAAATGAATGTAATAGGGAAAGCATGAAGAATAGCTATGAGAGTGATCTATCCTGTAACATCTGAGGTCTACTTAAAAACAAACAAACATCCATTTCATTAAAATGACAGGTGTCATGTCATGATTATGACAGTGTTACGCCAGTCTTATGAACACATATTCAAGTAAAGTGTTGCCAAAAAGAGTTTTCTGTGTAATTTAATATATTTGTACTTTTAATGACAAAATTAAGGAATTAACACATTTCTGGTATAACAGTAAGGAAATAAGCCCTATTCATTACAGTAGATATCAACTTTTATTTTCCCTATTTTTTTTAATACACACTCGTAGCACTACTGGGACATCAGGGTAAACTTTGGATTGGAATGACCCTGGATCCAGAACATGGCTGGCAGTGGTCTAATGGGAAGCCGTACCGTTATTTGGATTGGGACTCAGGTAGGTTTTTCCTTCCACTTAAGCCCTTTTTATTTTTACTTTGATAATGCTGCAACTCACATCTTTATTCTGTTCCATCTGTCTTTCTACCTTATGCACACCACATTGTTTTCTAGTTAACAAATTTATATTGAATTGAATAAAATGATGACTCCTTGACAGTTTCAAGGAAAGGATTTTTTCAAAGACAACGACAACACACCAGTGTCAATAAAGAAGAAAAATGTTGGGCTTACCCTCTGACTTGAGCCTGACTATATCTTCTGCTTTTTTAAGTATTTTAAAACAGCAGATATAGCAGTAAAAGCCCTAGAATCATCTGTAAAGGTTGGAAAAACATTTCTCAACAGATTCCAGCAAGACTAGTCTCATCCATGGCCAGGATGGAGGAGGATCATACTGTCATCAAAGTGAAAGGCCTCCATTAAAATATAATCAATATAAAAGAGCAGAATCTGACTGAATGAAATTAATTACCAAAAACTAAATTGTATCAAAATATACCGTAAAATTACTTACAGTTTTAGTTGCAGTGACTCAGTTTTTTTCATTCTTTTGTTTCTATTTTTCCTTTCTCTAATTCTTTTTGTGGTTTTGCCTGTTGCCTATGTTGATATACCAGTAACTTTGCTTTGTATCTTGCAATTCTTATTAATGCCTGCAAGTTCAATATTTAATGTCATTATATGAGTCATAATATACAATTTTTTTGTACAATTTGTTGAAATAGTACAGATGAAGTAGTGGAATCTGTGCCGTCATGCCAAGCTCAAACATTGTCTTGTGTTAGGACACCCACATCCAAATCCAGGACAAAACTGTGCAATTCTGGATAGTGCTGTACAGTACTCCTGGCAAAGTTCAGTGTGCACAAAGAAACTGGGCTACATCTGCTACAGTGCTGGAGCTGTGGCTCCTCCTGTTCAAAGTAAAGACCTGTTCTACTCTAATTAGTATATCACTATTGTGTCTTCAGTTGATTTTAATGTCATCTGTCACTCACGCCTTGAATTCACATCTACTTTTTCCTGAGCAGCTGAGGAAGGATTTTGTACAAGCCCTTGGATTCCCTACAATGGTCACTGCTTCCACCTTAATCACACCCAGAAAACATGGTCTGATGCTCAGAAAATGTGCCGCAAGGAAGGAGGGGACTTAGTCAGCATCCGCAATGTGGAGGACCAGAGTTTTGTTATCTCTCAACTTGGATATGGTATGTGAAGACAATAGAATATAGTGCAGTTTGAAACAAGTCTTTACAACAAACAACACACCTCTGATCTCTGGTGCCACCCTGAGGCAAAACATTATATAACCTAATTGTTATTTACACATTTACTAGTGACTGGTTCAGCTACTGGACTGCTGTATGTTGGGCTGACACAGATCCTGATGGTTTTTGTATATCAAAATGACAACATATATCAACATGCATGACCTTTGCTGTATGCATGTACCTCTGCTCTTTCTATTTTAGTCCTCCAGCATCATATGGTTCATATGGTTTGCACCACAACATACCGGTACTCAACCATGATTTTTTTCTTTTGTAGAGTAGTGAAACTTACAAAAGTACTTGTGAATGTTGCACACAGACCTATGGCCAAGCAGCGGTGACCTACAACAGACACACAGTCAGTGAGCAAATACCTCACACCAAATGAAGACAGATGATTGACTGAGATTAATGTTTTTCTGTCCTCGTCTGCAGTGTCCACTGATGAGCTTTGGATTGGGCTGAATGACAAGAGGACAGAAGGGCTGTTTGACTGGAGTGACCACTCTACTGTCAGCTTCACCAGCTGGGTGTTTGGAAGACCGAGTGTGTTCACATATCAAGAAGACTGTGTTCTCATCAAGGGAGAGGTAATGTGCATCATGTGGGTATATGGTGCATAAACTTGAGAAGTTGAGAAGTTTGTATCTATGAGTAATCCCTTACTTCCCTGCATTCTGTGCCCAACTATGTGGCAACTTTGTGAGCCAGGCCCTTTCCTCTTTCAACACGATTAAAAGGCCATGGAATCAGCTGAATGTGCCAAACATGAGTCAAGTGTGAGGACCTCACCCAGTGTTGTGGACGAATAGGAATCAACTCTAGCAGCCAGGCCGCAAAATCGAGAATCTTGCTTCAAGAAAACCATACAACATTATTTTACCAGTGCTTTGGGAACAAGATACTCAACAATCCCAAAAATGTGTGACAGTTGGGTCTGCACATTTCTGGCCAAATAACCTACTGTTCACGTTTATTTCCTGGATAATACATTGGAACAAATTGCACACTATAAGCTTTCTGTTTGATGCAATTCAGTACACTGTGGTTTGCCTGAGTATCAGTGTTCAGTTTCCACACAGATTAACATTTTATGTTATGTTTCTACTTGCAGAATGGGAATTGGGCTGACCATGTGTGTGAGGAGAAACATGGCTTCATTTGTATGAAGGCAGGTGACTCTGAACGTTCTGGAGATGAAGTGGAGCAGAATGCAGGCTGCAAACCTGTGCGTGAGCTTTCCTTCTCCTAATGTATGAAAATATGTCTGTCTCTGGTTTAAGTGCTTGAATACATGTGCTTCTTGGCTTTGTTAAAGTTTGGAGTGGTACTGCACTAATGAATGATGCAATATACTGGGCTGAAGTTTTTATTCAATTTCAAAATTTATATTGACAAACAGTAAGGTTTTTTTTGTAATATATCTATTGATATCAATATGCAACCATCTCTAATCCCTTAAGATACAGCACAATATGCTGTTTAACTTGCTACTCCATAATGATGAAATGTACTAACATATGACAACAAACTAATTACATTTTCCCAAATTATTTTCCAAAAATCCAGGGTTGGAAAAGGTACGGCTCCTATTGCTACTTTGTGGGGACAGCAACAAAGACGTTTGATGAAGCAAAAGACGACTGCAAGAGTTCAAATTCATACTTGGCAGATGTTTCAACTGGGTAAGAACTTTTGTTTCGACTGCACGAGGATACTAGATTTTGGCGGTTCAGATGTAACTGTACATCATTCACCAATATGAGAAATTTGCCATCTTATTTGTGTTCCAGGGTGGACAATGCATTTCTAGTCAGCTTGGTAGGGATGAGACCGGAGAAGTACTTCTGGTTAGGGCTCTCAAACCAGAAAAACATTGATGAATTTGTGTGGACCAACACAGACACAGTGAGGTTTACTCACTGGAATGCTCAGATGCCAGGTACAGGAAAAAAAAGTCTTTCCACTACAAGACATGTTCAGAAGTGGCTTCACCAATGATGATTTATGTTTCTTCCCTTGACAACATAAGGTCACCAGCAGGGCTGTGTTGCCATGACAACAGGTTTTTTTGCTGGTCTCTGGGATGTGCTGCCTTGCACCAATAAGGAGAAGTACATTTGCAAACACCTGGCAGAGGGGGCAGTCATAACCCCCGTCCCACCAACGGTTCCTCAACTAAACTGTGCAGAGGGCTGGACTCCAAAAGCATCAGGAAGCATCTGCTTTAAGGTAGGATCCAATGCAGCTTAACATTCACCTGATTTACCTCATCCTAACAAACGACAAACATAACACAAAATGTCAACATTGTCACTGATCATTATCACTATGGTGGTACTAATGCTGCTAAATTGGGAGAGTACCAAATAGGGATGCAAATTATCGATTCATTCCTTAACCGTTAGGTGATGGACGTTATCGATCAATTAACGACTACCTGATAAGCAGCGATTTTCCTGAGAACCTAAACTTAAGATGAACATTCCTTATAAAGGGCTCTACACTGTTTGTTTACTTTAGGAGCAGAGCACAATGAAAAAGGTTAAGTAACACGTTATTTAACCTTTAAATAATGTTGAGGGTCCAATGTGACCCATTTTTACATTTGAGAACAGTAAAAACACCCTTGAAACATTTTTCCTCTGACTTTAAGTTGACTTCTAATCTGACCAATCATGGGCCATACATTTAAATATTTCAACTTTTTTTTTTTTTTTTAAATCAACAGACACAAGCAGTAACTATGCATACAGATGAAATGGTCTTTCCTGCCACTACACTATGATGATATTACTACAGTACTTAAATCACAGTAGCATAAACTGATTTGTTGAACTCCGCCTGATGTAAACATTAGTAAAACTCAGTAACCAATCACACAGGCAGCTCCATATTGTCCCTGTGTGATGTTCAGGGGCAGGTCAAGACAGTCTGAGGCCAGAGAGCTTTGAGGTTGAGGTTTATAATAATGAAATGCACCGTGAGACTGTGACAGGTCTGTACGTCCTGACCACATGTCTGTTGTGGCTTTTTTTTAAAAATTTAGCTCCGGTAGCGACCCGGTTGAAATACAGGAGGACACGTTGTACCGGATAGGGTTAGGATACGGTGTATTTATCAAAGCTTGGTCACTGTGCTGAGGCACCGGGTCGGTTTGAGCTGCGTTCATGAAGTTATAGGCTACATTAAAACTCTGCGTTTTAGCAATCGTACACGCTTGAGGCCTGTAAACAACAGGTAACAGTGTTGTTGTCTCTTTTCACCTCCCATCTCCCTTGTGTGATCAGTGCATTGTGCACACGTTTAAACAGAGATCCCGCTACATTTTGTCAGCTTTGCTATTTTACATTTCACAGAAAAACTCCAATTGAAAAGGATCGAATAACTGCAATTCATTTAATTTAATCGATTAATTGTTTACATCCCTAGTACCAAACCTTCAGTCACAGATGGATTTCTTGCCTTGTGTTTCAGATTTTTAAATACAAATCTTCGAACAAGAGAACCTGGTATGAGGCCAGAGATTACTGCAGGGCCATTGGAGGGGACCTGCTCAGCATCCACAGTGCTGCTGAGCTTAAACTACCAGGATGGAGGTACCTGATGACCTGCTCTCTTAAAAGAGACTGTTCTCATTTTTCCCAGATAGCCTACTCTAAATTCATTCAGGTTGTCAAAATAAATATAAGGTCACAAGTATGGTCATGTTCGTGAATGGAATGAAAAATTAAATTCAAAGGGTTAAAAATAATTATAAAACTGGCTGCAGCAAAATGTAAAGGTCGGTTATTGTACAGGAAAGCACTTAAACTGAACTTCAACGGACAACTATGAATTGTATTTCTTACACCTGTTTCATATTAAATCATTATGTTTGTCAATATTAGCTATGGGACAGTCTGGATTGGACTCAGTGCTCCTGACCCAGGCACTGGTTACGTATGGAGCGATGGATCCCCTGTGAGTCTCCTCTTGTTACTGTGGTTGAATTACGCAGGTACAGTTTATGTGTCTTCAATACATTGTCATGACATTTATCATTTTCTTTTGTTTACAGGTACATTTTCAACACTGGGAAGATGGAGAACCAAACAATAAAAATAATGTTGAATCATGCGTTGAATTCGATACGTATGGGTGGCGTGGTTCTGGGTCTTGGAATGATGTGCAGTGTGAGAAGTGCCTTGGATGGATTTGTCAGATCCGTGCAGGTAAAGACTGGTCATTAAGTTACATAAGGTACACACAATCACCCCAAATGCTCAAAATCTTATCTTCTGTTTGTGTCCTTACAGGAGAGACTCTAAAGCCACCTCCAGACCCTGTTGCTCCTGGTGCGTGAGCTACTGTATAGATGTATGAAACCTGACTGAGGAATCCTGTATTGTTACATTTTAAGCATTTTTGATATCTAAAACATAACTGCTCTGTGCTCCTTTTTTGGCCCATCCATGGGGATGGGAATCGAGAACCGGTTCCAGTTGAGAACCGGCTCAAATTAGTTCAATCCATCGATATAATTTGCCTTTATGTTTAACGATTCCTATGCTGTGCTCATCAAAACAATGACGTCACGCTCGTGCGAGAGGCGATCGGCACAAGCGACACTATCACCGTTTCCCATTAATAACAAAACACACCCGGCACTCTCACGATGCATGTCGTCATACGGGATTGACTGGCCCACCCGCCTTTGACTTTTTGCATTGCACATTAGCTGCATGCCTTTAAATTTA